>NW_004797286.1:1525460-1525870 GCF_000002075.1 Aplysia californica | reverse complement strand
GTGTGTGTGTATGTACTAGGATGTGTATTATCATTGATGTGTATATCTGAGAAGTACTTAATTGCGTCTTTTTGTTCACCTACAACACTTGCATGTGTGTGTTTTATTGGGGGGAGGGGGGGGGTTGTGTCTAGGTATGCGTGCATACGTGTGTATTTATGTTTTCATGTATGTGAATGTGAGTGTGTGTATGTGTATGTAGGTTCTGTAGTCAGGTCACTTTAGCTTTGTTCGTTGGTTGGCTGCGACCAGTGTAAACCGATCAAGGGTAGGAATTTCCTCCACTTCTTTATGCATGACAGATTTCAGTTGTCCTTTACCCTTTTACAAAAGCCAAAGGTTCACGCTTTGGAAGACCTTGCTCTGATGGTCAAGGAATTGACACCGTGAAGTGGGGTGTGTGTTGGAGG
>NW_004797286.1:1520699-1523066 GCF_000002075.1 Aplysia californica | reverse complement strand
AGAGAGAGAGAGAGAGAGAGAGAGAGAGAGAGAGAGAGAGAGAGAGAGAGACTACGAGACAAAATGTAAGTAAGGATAAAGGGAATGCTGTTTGCTGTTGGCGTGATGGTGTGAAGTCCCAAAGTCAAATTTGATTAGTCCAGGAATGTGTCCGGAGTTTGTACCTAGATGCATGATCCCGCTACAGGTGTTGGTGCACACTGGGGAAGTTAAAACTTCAGCGACTTCTGTCGTTCCTCAAAACGTCTTGCTCTTATCTTTATGGAGAACCCCGGATGAGTTATCTCGATACCAACCCGCTACGTAAGAATTACAAAGTTCTATCTGACATTTTGGCCGTTTTTAGTTATTAAGATCGTGAACGAGGTTAGAAACCAAATGTTCTTCCTGCTCTATAAGAAACGTAAGATTGTTCGATATTGTTATTAAGAGAATTGCTTTTGGAAAAACTTGGCATGTTGTAAAACTGAAAATTTAGGACGTTACATTTCTCAAAATTAGGTACTGCGCAGATAGAACTTTGTAATTCTAGGGTATCGAACTGCCGACAACGAGGCTGTCATTGATTATGACATTTTAAATGTATCGATATAGACAATTTTTGACTAGGTTAACCCAAAGATCGTACATAACAAGATAGTTCCCTCTTGCGCCAAGTACAAACATAGTGTCTTCAAATTCCTGTGGCGCCCTCTTCGAAAAAAAGGCAGACTTTGCGAACAGAGTTACCCTACTTGTGTGAAGAACAATAAAATCGAAACTAACAAACAGTGCTGTTCCTATTCTTTTTCTGGAGAAGCAAAAGAGATTCAGAACAAAGACAGCTGCGCCACCTGAACCAAAGTGAGGACTTCCGCGGACACTTTTTAGGCCGAGTGAACTATCTTGTTATGAACGATCTTTGGTCAACCTCAGTCTTCACAATGGTTGTCTGACAGGCTACAACAATTCTGTGTGCTTGGATTAGAGGGCTAGGGTTGGGTACGCCTTAGTTATAAAAGAGAAATAGTATATCGATCTGTTTCCGAACCTTTATGCTACCCAAATTTAGTATTTACTCCATTCCTATAAAATATTTTATATCGGGTATCGATTCTATTAGTATCTATTTTATGTAGACTACGCCATGTAGTCAATGATCAAAGAACATAGATCAAAGAACAAAGATCAAAGCGATACCTTCTCAGCAATCTCTACAACGTAGTCAGACGTAATGATGACAGTGACAACAACACCTAAAGCATTGATTAATCAGTTATACCTCTGATCTCTCCAGTGCTTTGTGTCTGCCTTTTTGCATTTGCTGCATTTTTTCCCAGAAAAAAAGGACAGAAAGAAAGGGGGGAGGGGGGGGGGAGAAAGGAATACTTCATTTCAAATTGCTTTTGTCTGTCTGTCTGACTGTTTGTTACCGCCCCTCTCTCTCGCTCTCTCTTTCTCTCTCTCTTTCTCTCTCTCTCTCTCTCTCTCTCTCTCTCTCTCTCTCTCTCTCTCTCTCTCCCTCTCTCTCTCTCTCTCTTTTGATCTCTCTCTCTCTAACTATCTATCAATCTCTCAGTCACCGTTATACGGCTTCTTCAAATAGCTAGCAAGTATATCTTATCAACTTAGTCAGGGAAGTATGTTTATATGTTATAATGTTTAATATATTAAATGTTATATATTATATTATTACGCATATTTTAGAATGAAAGGACGATCGACGAACAGTTATTACAAATGCCCACATACATAAACATGTATGTTGATAATGCAGTAATATGATAGTACTAGCTGGGCCCCCTTTAGATGAAAGGAATGATCGGTGCATTAACATCAAATGAAAGTCATTGGCCTACTAAATTTACACTCTACTGGAATGGAGATATGCAAAAAATTAGAAGGTTTAGATATAATGATGTATAGATTGATTCTCTATTACGCTTTTGTGGTTGTACACTCCAGAATTTCAAAGGTGTTGAGCTATTAAACGGAAACCTCACTTGTTTACAATGGCGTCTTAGAAGACTGACTTTCTCAAGATTAGATATAAACAAAACTAATGAAAAACTGAAAATTAAATTACAGTGACTTTAGGCTCTTCAATAGAACTGTGCACCCTTTAAATGATTCTGAACCTCCAGTAACTTTCTCAAATTCGAAAGTTAAGTGGTTCCGAAGTTTTAGGCGGCGAAAGTGAAGGACATACACAAATGTTACATGTAGCTGGTGGAGTGATGAAACCTCGTAACCCTCAATTTTTTCGAAATTCGTTTTTTTGGCTTAACATCTTCTCCCAGTCCTTCTTCACAATGTGTCAAAAGCACTAGGTTAAAAACGTAAGAGAAAGTATGAAAAAAACTTAATAAAAAAACCTCGTATGTTTGC
>NW_004797286.1:1514551-1518538 GCF_000002075.1 Aplysia californica | reverse complement strand
ACACACACACACATTTATGCATGGGGCATGTGTGATAACTGTCCTATCATTCTATCTTCCTTTCATTCAGACGACGATGTCCATTTTGGGAGTGCCTATTATATCTAATAATCTTTTACAACCTTTTTTCATAAGAGCTGTTACCTTATGTTTGAATTTTTTCTCTGGCATCAACCTGTGAACCTGCCGTGGAGGGATACGGAACGTAAACGTTATATGATACTTATTTAACACAACATTTAAAAATGTAACGAGTATTTTTAGCCGCCAGTCCAGCTATTGATAGTGTCAACTAGAATCGTGCTAGGAGGTGGCGAATCTTGAAAATCCCACAACAGCCAAATTTCTCAAACGCATGGCTGAAGATGCGAACCAGGTGTTTTTGTTTCTAGTTGTAGCGTGGTGCTAAGTTAGCTAAAGAAAAAAAAAGAGAAGAAGGATAAAGATCAGTCTCTGATCCTCTTGAAGAAAGTGTACCACCTTTGATTCGTTTCTAATATCTTATTTTGCCTGTTGTCAGCCCACCCTACCACGGAGGGAGATCAAGAGAGAAAAAATGACAGGCCGAAAGACCGACAGACAAATAGACAAATAAATGCAAAAAGATCGGTCGAGATAATAATGGAGCTGGGTTAGTGTCGTGCGCTAGTGACGCAACTAGCAGTTAACAGCCATCTCCATATTTCGCCTGAATAGATTATTTATAGATCCCCATCTTCATTCACTAAAGAAAGCGAGACCTCTACAGTTTGCAAGTTAATAGCCGTCGGTAAGACAGCCTGGCTCGCGTCATTGGCTCGTTGAGCTTAAAACTAAAAGAATACGAAGGTCGCCAAGTGCTGTCACACCCCGCCAAGTGCTGTCACACCCGATTCTCTTTTTTTATTGTAAGGGGGAAGAGGTGAGGTGGTGTAGTCTTAAAATACTTTCATTTAATTCATACGAGACCCTTATTCAAAGATGTAGGCTCAAACTTTACCGGACCAGGGAGAAGGGGTATTGTACCCTTGCACACTGATAAGGTGTTGGACCTGAAAATGGATAATATGATTGTAATCCGCTTTGCAGGGTAGTGTCATATATATTAATAAAATACTTTACAAAATATCCTCAATGACAGAGTGAGAAGAAACGCCAAATTTTTTTTTTCAACCATACACATTATAGGCATAATATGTTAATAAGTAGTAGCAACGCTGAAAATGTTGCGACGGACTGAGGTGGTAAACTGACTGACGACGGAGGCTGGGGAAGTAATTTTGAAGTCTTCATAATACTCCCGTGGAAGGGAAGACTCGACTGAAGACAAGAACTTAAGTCTTAATCGAAACAATTTAATGCAGTTAATCTATAAATATAGTCTACATATTATTTGTGTAAATAAAGATGTATTCTCTAAGGCTGGTGGGCTTAACTCACGGGTGATTATATCCGATAATAACGATATACCACGGTACCTTTAGACTCAGTTTTGAGATCGTTGAGTGCGTGTTGCATCCATAGAGCTCTTTTGCTTTTTTTTTCAACATCAGAGCTGATGGGTATAAGATTAAACATATCTTTATTTGTCACCTTTCCTCCAATTCTCTGCATGGTGTAAAGTAAAAAGTGAATGGGATTTGGGAAAGGAGAGAGGTATGGAGCATTCGGTTTCGATTTGAAAAAAGACCTCCACTGAAAGCGACAAGTCCATTTTTAATGCAATTCTCACTTTTAGAATGTGAGGATAAAACTTGTTACTACAAAAGCCAAAACGAATGTAAGTTTACTTTTTTTAAATCTAACTTTATATTAAAGGGTAAAAAAAAACTTCATTAAGAAGTGTGTCTCAGACGATGCTGTGATGGCCAACGCACAATATTTCAACAAACTTTCGACCTTTCAAACTCCTGGTATCATAGTGTGAGTGTTTATTACATTTATACCGTTTCATGATGGTGACTTATTACAAATTACTTGATGTCGTTACTATTTAGGTCGCACAATTAAACCATTAGGAATAACAACTTTTGGCTTTTCATTCACTATCATTATCACGTGTGTTGCATTCAGTTAGGCATTTCAGGCGACAGTCGCAACATTCTGTTGAACATATGATGTTACAGTTACAACAGGCAGTCGAACAACATTTCGTGGACTTTGGCGACACACAGAGGATAGATCACAAGCACAGGACTTTCCCAATAGCCTCGTGTAATTCAGGTTGATCTGTGAGCAAACAGATGGGTCATCACGCGTCCCTCACAAGTCTCTCCCTGTCGCGTAGTTTCTCGTCACACCTTCGCGCCCATAATGCAACATAGTTGACCTCCTACGTCACGTGGGTGCACCGTTAGCTTTCTTGGTCGTCTCCTGTTGGACAACGAAGCAGACAACCCTGGGTCAAATCCTTAATGTGACGTTCTTGAACTTCGCCTTTTTTAGGAGAGATTCCTTAACCCTCTGCCCACTTGGCTCGCTGTTAATGGAGATGGACGTGAAGCGGGGGTCCCGAACGTGGGGGAAACTCAGAGGGTAGTAATAGGTGGTAACCTTGTACAATAATTTCCTTACACAACACGCAATCGCGTACAATTTCGTTCTTGGGTGCTGTGCCTCAATCCCATCGGCTCGCTAGTTCATTTCGTCTGGCTCGCTGCTGTGCCGCTATTTGGGAAAAAGGCATTGGAAGATGTGTTTGTAGCGTGGCCAGGTGCACCAAAATATAATTCAGTCTTTTCATTGAACCCCAAAGTGTAAATTAAATATTGATATATCTTCTTCTTAAGTTCTAGCCATTGTATCACACTCTTTGTTCTGCTTTAATGTGACTAATCTTTCATTTATAGCACAGTTCTTACTGCAACATGACATATTTGATATTAGTTTTTCGATAAAGAAATGTGTGTCTGCTGGCTTTACTTTGCATTTCGCATGTTGTACTTTGCGTATTGATATATCAAAAGATTGGTTGTCATTATCTTTTTTATGGATTTAGTATATTCTACAGACCAAAATAGTTGTCCGGCCTAAGTTTGGCATTCTCTCAGTTATCCTGTTCGCTTGAAGAAAAAAAAACAATGTTTAATGACCCATGTTTCAAAGCAAAGACAGGCTTAACCGAGCTCGACCATCTACCTTTGTGAACACTTTTTGTCAAGAAAAACTAAGACCTTGCAGATTTCCAAGAACCCAAGGCCACAACATCATTGGTTCAAAGGCCCCAAAGGAATGTCGCTATCTCAGAATATCGATAAGAAGAGACAAAGGCGCCCTCTTTTTAAACTTTCATATTCATAAATAGAGAAAACATAAAGGTGAAGGTCATTCTTTCGCAGAACAGAACAAACACCTTGTTTCTTGTTTGTCCTTTTGTTTGACGAGAAAAGAGGCACGTCGACTCATTGACGGCGGTCTAATGCGGGTCCAAAAAGCAAAACAAGGGACAAAAATAACAAAGGGGTCAGGAAGAAGTGGGCCATTGCTTTCAGGATACACAACATGAGCTCGAAAACGTTTGGGTGTGTGTCTGTGTATGTGTGTTTTGTGTGTTTGTCTTTTTGTGTGAATGTGTGTGCCTTTCTCTCTTTGTCTTTTTGTCCCTGGCCTTCAAACCTAGATCAATAGCCTCTTTTCTTCTACCTGATTTCAACTTACAGAGCTTGTACACCAGTGCCTTGCCATTCCTGAAACTCTCTTTCATTCTTTTTTTCCCTTATCTTAAGCTGAAAACGGTCCGTATTCCTCATATCAGTGAAAGAAGAAATTAATGAATTTGCCTTCAAAAGACTCAGATATTTACCCTGGCTCAGTAGCGTCATAACAGTTAGGAGATGTGGGTTATTGACCCTTCCCACTGATTGGGCAGACCGAGAGAGGTTGTAAACAGGGGAAAAGACTGGAGGGGAAGAAAGTGGTGCGAGAGGGGGTAAGTTAAGAAAGAGGGGTACGGTGAATAAGAGAAAAAGAGGGGAGAGGAGAGAGGGTAGAAAGGGGGGGAGGACGGGT
>NW_004797286.1:1501376-1513036 GCF_000002075.1 Aplysia californica | reverse complement strand
TCTCTCTCTCTCTCTCTCTTTCTCTCTCTCTCTCTGTGTGAGCGTGTGTGTTTGCGTGCATGGTAGCAAGATGTTTTACACTATCACACTCTCGTAGCCTTCTCTTTTTTGTTCCGCTCTGGGTTGATTTCGCCCAGAACTACAGCAGTTAGCGTGGCTTCTACTAATCATGACAAGAACGGAAAAAGAGAACGCAACTTAACATGGTTCAGTTTTACTCCCCTTTTAAACACTGAATGGTTGTTTAAAATGAATATGGGCTTCGGAATTTGAAATTCATCTCCGATAGGAACAGCAAAGTAGCTGGAGACCTTTGAAAATTCCACAAAAACGTAAGTTAAGGAATGTTTGTTAAGGATTTAAACCATGGTCATCCGCATCATAGTTAAGCAGGGTGCAAATGGGGCCTAAGGTGTGCACCAAAGTAATCAGGAATCAGGACAGAAAACAGACTAGAACTCTCTTTGTGTTGAAAGAGTCATGTTACTCGTACAATCGGTATCCCCCAGGGTTAAGGGATTTGTGTCCTGTTGTCTCCTCCCGTTTGAAATACAGTTGGATTTTATTTGAATATAATCTGCTTCAAATATTCAGATGTAATGCCAGAAACACATGTAGATAATCAGATAACAGATCTGGAACTTCTGAAAAAAAGGACAAGTGATGGTCAAGGCACTAGATAGATAGATAGATAGATAGATAGATAGATAGATAGATAGATAGATAGATAGATGGATGGATGGATGGATGGATGGATGGATGGATGGATGGATGGATGGATGGAAGAATGGATGGATGGATGAGCTGCTGGTAAAGACCACAGGGTGATGAAAAGAATAAATTGCACTAGATACTTCCTTGAAAAGTACACTTGTACGAAATCGTAGCCGGAAACAAAAACTTCTCAACTTGTTGCTATCTTTTCCTGAAAAGAAACATGTGCAAATATCTACGTCACGTTTGAACTGAACAGAATGGAGAAAGAATGGACAGAAGAGGCTATCTGAAAGATCCTTCATGCTTGTATGTACATGCACCAGGGCCTTGCACAAACAGTTTCACGTCACCACCTTGGGTCACTGCAATACATGCACAGGTACATGCAGATGTCCGTGCAACTCTTTAAACACCAATTACACAGAACGTGGTCTATGGGTAAGCGCTTTAAGATTAGGGCAATTACTGAATGGACGGGAGATGAGCTATTCTGAAAATACATGGTTAAGCGAGAGAAGGCCCACAAATGATGTCAAGCGCAGTTGATTACACACCTTTTAGACAGGTGGCCGTACTGATGTATCCTTGACTGTAGGGACCAAGAGCAGCAATAGTGAATTTGCTATCGTGTAGAGTACATTTTTGTGATGCTGACGTAGCTTCTGAATTAGTATTGCATCATCTCACATGCAGTTCAAATGCAGATATCTGAATAGTATTTCATAAAAGTGATTTTGTTCATTTCTTTTATTTATAATAATAATAATAATAATAATAATAATAATAATAATAATAAATAGCATTTATACTGCGCATTTCCATTTCCTAAAAGATGCTCAATGCGCATTACAATGAAAAAGACATCACATCTTAAAAATTAATCGACACAAATGTGTACGTAAAACAAAGTATTATACATATAATATAAATGCATATGTGTAAAATTTTATACCAGAAAAACAGTCTCGCAGTGAGGTTGAAAATGTGTTCACTAAAAATATACAATGCAATAAAAATTCACGAACAGTCAAAATAAAGTTGAAACGTGAGTAACAAGAAACATTCATTAAAACATTAATTCTATACAGATAGAAAAATATTTCCGTTCTCTCTCTCTCTCTCTCTCTCTCTCTCTCTCTCTCTCTCTCTCTCTCTCTCTCTCTCTCTCTCTCTCTCTCTCTCTCTCTCTCTGTCTCTCTCCTTCTCTCTCTCTCCCTCTCCCTCTATCTCTCTCTCTCTCTTTCTCTCTCCCTCTCTCGCTATCTCTCTCTCTCTTTTCTCTCTCTTTTTCTCTCTCATTCTCACTCGCTATTTCTTCAGTCTCACAGTCTGGCATACACATGCATATATATCACAGTACATCATTATGACAGGTATGCTTTTGTGAATAAAAAATGCTTCAGCTGATTTTTGAAAATGGAAATTGTTGGGGCAGATCTTATTTTATATGGGAGTTCGTTCCATACCTGGGGACCAAAGAACAAAAAGGAACGCTCGCCGTATGTTTTGTAATTTTGTTTTGGAGTTTTAAGAATTAGATTCTTATGCCCACTTTGTTTTGAATAAAGTGATTTTCTTATTAGTATGTGTTTGACATCATATAGAATTCATTTCTATTGACTGGCAATTCCAAGCATTATATAACACGGTTTTTAGTACTAATTCAAGATAGACCCTTTTCACTATTTTTTTCTAAACTAAGCATCCCTCTTTACTGAACGTAACATTTCAAATTGTGTTTCGTTTCCTGTTCCCATTCTTACTATGATTTTCTTTTTTCAAGACCTCAGACAGTGCAATCGCAGCTTTCCCTTCACATAATTAGCTATCTTGATACGATTAAAGATATTGTGCCTTTTCTGTTCTTTATAATTTGGGCTTTTGAATTTTTTTTATGTAGCATCATTCGCTGTGTTGATAAGTTTGTATTTAGTTACGAGCAGCAGTGTTTTGAAATATTACGGCGAAATACGTCCATGGATTAGTAAAACCATGTTATAAAATAAATTGCAACGTTTCTTAAACGTGACTTAGTGGGAAAGTGGGCTGTATTTCCCCGAGATCAATAATTGAATACAGGATGTATGAAAAGAAAACCCCCACTCCAACTGGTCCTTCACGCTTGTATGTACATGCACTTGGGCCTTGCTCAAACAGCCTCTCGTCATGAGTCCAAGTCACTGCAATAGATGCACACCTACAGGCAGATGTCTGTGCAACTCTGCAAACACCCAGGACTCGGAACAAAGACAGTGCGTAAGCACGCCACGACTATGGCATACGGGCCGGTGGGATGGTGAGCTTTTCTTAACGCGTTTATTTGGAAGGTGAATTAGGAGAACTGGTGAGATACTAAAGAGGCGAGTTTTTCTGTCTAGATTCCTGAATTGTTTAATATGGGGTTGTTAAATGTAAACTCCCCCGTCGAAAACATTCAGATAATTTAGGACGTAGGTTTTGACCCTGCCTATCAGCGTCACCCCAGATTTAGAGTTTTGCAAGATCCCAAGAGAAAGACTGAGATACTCCTTACTCGGGAAACGAACTCGGGTCTCCTGCTTGCGACGGTGAAGCACTTAACCGCGACACCATAGACACCGATTCTTGAAAGGCACAGACAAAAAGATGAGAAACTACTCTTAAAATGCTTAATTGTAATACACATGTACTCTGATCTCACGTGGATACTTAACGGTGGTGTATAGGAATGTCGGTCATGATGGAGGGTACTGAAGTTACGGAGGTCTTGCTTGCTTGCAAGTGGGCATCATATTATGACGTGATCACCGCCCAGGTATTAAACCTTTGTTTGTTTGTTTGTTTAGTATAGTGTTTTACGGCGCTCGCAACTGCATAAGGTTATATGAGCGCGCGGGACACACCTAATATTTTTTCGTTGGTAGGAAAGTTTGAATTTTGCCCGGGTGACGGCCGAAGCCTACTCTTATCGATTTTAGACCATCAAAGGATCTTTAACGTGCGCAACTTGCAATTTCTATAGCGCCCACTCCCGTGTAAACACAGCTCTTGGCGCTTTACATAAATGCATGTAAGAAAAATATTCATGCACGCGACACACACACACACTCACACACACACACGCACTCATATACACACAAACACACACACATATAATAATAATAATAATGGATTGCATTTATATAGCGTATATCCACTTATGCAATGCTCTATGCGCTTAACATGATACATATAATGGATTTACAAATTAATTTTAAAGATACATAGTGTTACATACTCATGCAAACACATATTCACTCACGCACGCACCACACACATATACATACTCACATACACACATACATACATATGCACATACGCACATACAAACTCACAACGATCTACAGCTTGGATGCATTCTGTCTAATCGAAATATGATGAAAATAGAAATGATTTTAGTTTCTTCTTAAAAATTTCTAGATTTTCTGCTTCTCTGATAGTTTTTGGAAGCCTATTCCAAACAAGTGGGGCAAAATATGAAAAAGAGCGTTGGCCATATGATTTGAAATTTATTTTAGGCTTAACAAGGGTTGTTTTGTCACTAGATGATCTGAGCGTTCTAGGAGGCACATAGGGTGTTAAAAGCTGTTTTAGATAGTCCGGTGATAAATCATTTAAGCACTTGTAGCAAGTTAAACAGATTTTATATATGATACGCTCTTTCACTGGGAGCCAGTGTAATGCTTTTAAAATAGGAGTCACATGATCATGCTTTAGTTTTTTAGTAATTATTTTGGCAGCAATATTTTGTACTCTTTGTAGTTGTTGTAACTGTTCATCAGGTACACCAGCCAGTAAGGAATTGCAATAATCAATCCTTGACAATATAAGTGATGTTATTAAAGTTTTGGTGACACCAACAGATAGATGTTTTCTAATGCTCCCTATTTTCTTCAGCTGGAGATATAGATTTTTACAAAGATTGGATACATGGTATTTCATTGACATATCTTGATCTAGCACCACACCTAAATTTCTTATTTTAGTTTGGGCTGATATTTCGTGGCCATTGATGTTTATTCATATACACACACACAAACACACGCATACACACTCACGAACACATAACACGCACACATGTATGCCAAACACACACACACACACACTCACACACACACACACACACACACACACACACACACACACACACACGTACACACACACACACACACACATCTACTTGCTTATCACACGCACACGATTACACATCGTCACGAAATGAGAATAAAATAATATATACACTGCAATTCACAAAATACATAAATGGATACATAGACATTTACATAACATTGTACCGAACATGAATCTACTGATTTAAAAAGGATGTCATTAAATGTGTCTTTAAAGATTTTTTTAATTTAGACTCAGATGTTGTATGTCTCAAGGGTTGGGGAAGAGAGTTCCAAACTGACGGATCAAGGTGGGCGAACGATCTTTCGGCTAATTTTTTACCGCCTATGTATGTTATCGGAGGAGGACCTAAAGGTACTCCTTTGGAAACCCATACTCAAAACAATTCCTAATAAAAAAAGCACCACGTTCACATAGCATGCATTATCTTTTCAACATATCTGAATTTACGAACCAAATATCTGGGTGCGGTAGTCCCTTATAGCAAGTTTTCAGATAAATGTTTTGACTATGTACTGTTCTAATTTAATACGTTCGGTTACCCTCTAATCGATCATATAATTAGTTACATTTCAGATGGATCCCTATTTGTGTCTTATCACCCTCACTTTGTTGAAAGCTTTCCCATTCTCCTTTGGCTCGGACTATCAGAGATGGACAGATCTGTAATGTACGCTGTCCGTGCATTTCTTCCGGCGTGATCATACTCTTCACCAGTTTCCAAACCAAGAACACGACAGATAATGCTAAAAGTCTATCAGAACAACTTCAATCGTGACTGTTACATTTTACTTAAGATATTTTCACGCCCCCATCGACACATTCTAGATCATTGAGGAGACGGGCTTCGACCCAGCAACATCTCAGCAGAAAGACAGAGCTACTCAATCACTGGGGAATCAAACTTTGGTCTCTTGCGCGCGACGGCAAAGTGCCTAACATCCACACCACAGACTCTGGTAATCGTCATTGTGGATCTTGTACAACTTGTAGGTTTGGGGAAAACACCCTCAACAATTAAAGAGGTCAGACGTGATTATCTCTATTGTTTTTCTTGCCACAGAGAATAGTAAGCCCTTTCTGAAATCTCTGTCGCTGCACTCTTCACAGCAACAAAAATGTAGCTGCACTCGTTGGTCCACTTAATATGGAATAGTATTAAGAACATCTGCTGCTGTCCACACTTAGTAACACAACTGATAACATTTGGATTGCTTTGGTTGCGAAGACTAATATCTAAGTCAAAGTCGCTCCTATTCTAACGACATCATTATACATTAAGTAGTGTAGTTTCTTTATCTTTCGCCTTTAGAATCGTACCTTTTCTGCTTGTTTTCCCTATGTTTACGATATTGTTGCTTCTTTGGGGTTCATATCGTGAAGGAAGACATACGGATAGCATACTATGCAATCCGTCTAAAAATAGAAAAAAGAATCCAGATCTTTTCTAATCCTCAGTCTGACCCCGACAGGCATATTAATTTTGTTTTCATGTGAGACTCTTTAATTGAGCTGAGCCACTTGACCACTTGACTAGTCATTGGAACTTTGCTGGTCCGGTTCCACATTTATTTCGTAAGCTGATATCAGTATGGTATAAAAAAAAAAACGTACTCCAGGCGTTGTGGTGGTAGACCGTTATTTATTCTACTAGGGAAATTGTCTCTTGCGATTACTCGTTGAAACGCATGATTGCAATTTGGCATTTTCACTCTTCATGTAGGATAAATCATGATATACCACATAACTCCTGTATTTCAGTGCGTCTTGTCTCTGCTTGCTGTCTTCTTCTATCTGCTGGGTCTGATCGAATGGTTTAAGGGCGCACCACTGGTATTCATTTTTGCGCCTGCTCCTTCAATCTATAGTTCCTGTCTTTCTGTCTTTCTTGTCTATCCGGTTGTTATTTGTATGTGCTTTTCTGGACTCAAGCAAACAAATAAACTATAATCTGCAGTCTGAGTCCAGTGTTCGGTCTTTGAAACAATCAACGTCTTTTTACAATGAGAGTAAACTTGTTCCAAAACTACCTCCCTCCCTCCCCCAACCAATACCTCTAGGATATTGTTTAAGTTAGTGACTTTACGAATAAATTACTTTACGTTTGTATGTTTGAGAGTTTTTTTTATGGTACGTAACTTCACCATTAATCTTTTATCCTACTGAGCATAATTTCGAGGTAACCTAGGATCCAGATACTGCGTTAAGTAACAGTAAAAATACCAAAATGACAGGATTAACTAATTTGTTGAAAACGTTTAAGTCCTATCAACATAGGTTTTTTTTTACAATTCAAAGGCGGGCTGCTTCAAAACTACCTAAGAAGGTCGACCCTGACTAAGTGGGACACGAAATGTAAACAGAATAAACGTGCAGACAGACGTCACCTTTCCCTCACCAGCACCGTGCTCGCCCCTTGCTCGCACCAGTTTAGTTAGAGATGAATTTAGTCTACATAATATAAGATAATATAAATAAGATAAGATAATACTTTATTATCCCAGAGAGATTTTTGTCTTTGTTGTACAGGACCGTAAAAACAAATGCAGGTATACATAAAAAATCGAATTAATTATATATATATTACTCCCAATTGACTCTCATTAAAATTCAACACGAAAAGAGAAGTAAAGCTGACAAAATGTACCTATCACATCAGATGCATCATTCAACCACAGGCAGGAATTTGATTACAAGACCTCTGGAGTTATATACTCGTTGATACATACTCTAAAGAGCATTACACATTATGCGTATTCTGACAGTAGCCTTATGCTAGATGGTAAAAAACTTCTTTTATATCTTTCTTTCTTTGCTTTTGGAGGTACATATCTGCCCCTGCATGATCATACAATGTGTGTGGAAAGTGGGTGTGATGGGTCGTTTATAATGCTTTTTGTCTTTTTTTATAATTGTGGTGTTATACATTGCATCAATTCTAGTAAACTCATATCCAGAGATCTTGCTGGCTTTCTTAATGGTTCTGTCATTTTTTTTCCTTTTTCTTTCACCGTTATGTGAGTATAGTCACTAAACTCGCGCCGCCCTTTCGCCTCACAAGCACCAAAAATTGTTGGGGCGAGATATTTTACTGCAGCACTAAATTTCTTGCTCCTCACTAGCACCAAAACTGATGAGCGGTGTGTAGGCTTTAATGGGTGAGTTGTAGGTAAAATGTATTACCTTAATGTGATGATCAAACGTTCTTCTGAAGACAATGGTTTTTCGAAAGTTGGTTCTCCTCTTTGCCAAATATGGGTTGACTCTGGAATGAAGCAGGGCTCACTCGTGTATGTTTTAAACATTGTCCCTCATCTGAACGTTATCCTTTAAAAGATTGTATTCGCCACATTTAGCACGGCGTTATTGATCCCTATAGATATGGGGTGGGTTTTCCCCTGAACAGTCGGCTTTTCATAGGCTTCATTCTATACACCTGTAATAATAGCAAGTTTAAATAGCCACATGTCAGAGACCAAGACTAAAAATAACGTGAACTACGGTATCTTGGTTGTTGTTTGTTAGTTGGTTGGTTGATTGGTTGTTTGGGGTTTGTGAAAAAGAAAAGAGAAGAAAGTTTTCCGTCGTCATCCGGATTCGAACCCGGGACCCATTGAATGAGAGGCGGACACCTTAGCCTCTAGGCCACGAGAGCCCCCCGGTTGTTGCTTTATACTGGTCAAGATAAGTAACTGGTTTTGCTGAAGAGCTCATCCAGTGGCGTCGGTAGTCTAGTGATTATGCCACGAGACTCGTAATCGTCATACTATTATTTCGAATTCGGGGGTTGGAGGCTCAGTTCGGTCTGACGTTGTGTCCTTGGAAATGCACGCCACACAGATTTTCCACTTATTAGCTCGGCCATATTGGAGATGGACGTTTAATACGAAGGTCCTTCGTCTTGAAGGATCTTACAGTGTGTCACCATAACCATTAAACAGATATTTGGGTGTTTTTTGGACTCACCCAGCGACCACTCTCCAAAACGTCGTCTCTCATCCACTTTGCTTATGAACCTGATTTCCTGATCCACTAGGATTCTAAATCAGTAACCTTTGCCAGCTGGCCCTTAGAACCACAGAAGTAGAATAAAATGGGACGCTTGTCCCCTTTATCAAAGTGTGTGTTAAGTCACTTGGATTTAAATCTGATTATATTGTTGTTGTCATTGTTGTTGCTTTTAGATGCTCTGTCTTTCCGGGCAGTTCGGGGACTGAAAAAGGATACAGAAGGTAATAGGAATATCTGATAATGACGAGCGAGAGAGAAAGAGGAAAAGAGAGAAAAATAGAGAGAGCCAAAAGCAAAAGAAGATATAGAGAAAGGAGGAAAGAGCGAGAGCGAAAGAGAGAGAGAGAGAGAGAGAGAGAGAGAGAGAGAGAGAGAGAGAGAGAGAAAGAGAGAGAGAGAGAATTAGATTGAGAATAAACAAGAGAGGGAGAAAGACGAAGGCGCAGAGCGAAGTAGAGACAAAGAGATACACACACGCACACAGATACAGAGAGAGAGAGAGAGAGAGAGAGAGAGAGGGGGGGGGAGAAGAGAGAACACGTTTTTTTAATGAGCAAACGAGAAAGAAAGAGATGCTTGCTGTTTTCCGAATAGAGACACAGATAACGAAAAAACACGTTAAGCCTGAAGCGAAGCATGAATATTGGCACGTTGGATATAGACCAAAGCCACAATCTGTAAATGTCATTGAAAAAGAGGATCACGGGACTTTTAATCGAGAAAAGGTCTAGATTGTTTGCAAAATGTCCTTTGAAAATACGCAAGAAGAATACAGCTGCTCTCTATTTGAACCAATAACTTCATTTTTTTTTCTTTTATTAACTCTACAAAAGCGCATTGAAGACGCCGTGCAGTCTCCTGCACTCTGATACAAGGTAAACAGTGGCAATTCGAACTAAACACGTCATTTTCAAAAGTGTCTTCTGCCACTGAAGTTTGAGATGTCTCATGTGTTGAACGATGGAGTAGATTCTGATATGGCGTTTAGGGGGTCTCTCAAAACAGACTGTCATTGGGGATTTTTTTTTTCAATAATAAAAGAATAGAAAAGACGTTTGCCTCTGGTATACTGTGGTTAACGCGTTTTAAGGAGTCATTTTATAAAACTTCGCTTTACTGAAGAAAGTAAACATTTGGGCAATCCCAAGATCGTTTTCTTCAATGGCAGACACGGCCCATGTCCTATAACTTGAACCTATCATGTTCTGGTCGTCAGTCCAAAGCCTAGAACGTGGTCATGGGTTTTAAGAGTAACCATTATAACTTCTAAATTAACATAAACAACTCCAACGTTGATTTTTGTGTGTTGTTATTATAAATCAGATCATCATGCAGTCCTCTACTAAACTCATCAGGCGGGTGTCTTTTTTATTAAAGTCTAGTTGTTGGCTTGTATTGCTGTTTTGTTGTTGTTGTTGTTGTTGTTGTTGTTGCTGCTGTTATTGTTGTTGTTGTTGTTATTTTTATTGCGAATTGTTCTTACTGTCGTGGTAGGTATTATTGTTGTTGTCATTGTTGACGTTGTCGTAGTCATCTTCGTCTTCTCTCTCCGGTGATAATTTCTTATCCTAATACAAGCTGTCTAGGAACAGAAAAACCAACTGTTTGTGTACCCGAAACTATTTAAAGCACAAATTTGCCAAATTTAAACTAAACATCTTTGCTCGAAACGCAACAAGAAATACAATGCAGGATGTCACATAACTACCCCACCCCCATCTCCTTAGGAACGTGGAACCCTTTCACAATAAGACAGGGGTACCTGTTTGCGTATGCAGGCTCACTCCTGACTGCCCACTTGCCGGGCTCCGGACCAAAAAAAAGACAAATAGAAAAAAAAAAGGTAAAAATAGAACGCTCAAATGGGTAGGTAGCGAGCAGCTCAGGTTCTCTCGTTTGCAGGTGCGACAGCTACAGTGAGAGAGAGATAAGGAATGTCTGTTGGGGCCCATCCAGCCCCATCCTCTACCGTACTTGAGTCATATATTTGAATTCAAACATTAGCCATTATTCGGGAGGGGGTAGGCCAATGTTGATTTTCCCGACCGGGAAAAGGAAAAGAGGCCCACGTAGTTAGGTGATATTTCGGAGGGTAGCGCATGGGGCGAATGAGAGTGGGTGTAAAGGAAAAGTTGCCTTCATCTGTGAACTGAATAGATTATTCGATGTGTTTCAGCCCCACCATTGTAAACACGGGTAAGTTAGCGTGACTTGAAAAATGAAGACGTCACAGCTGAATAGGGCCCACTTTTGACTGCGCCGGGGGGGAAGGGTATTCACAGAACTGCTGTAGCGTAGGTAGGTGAGCAAACGAGGGTAACCAATCTAAAAGGCCACTAGATAAATGAGCTGGCCGGGTGGCCCGACATTTATTTCGACCTAACATCAGCTGTGAATAGCTCAGCGACTTTCGGATTATATTTTCGACAAGTGAATAGTACTTTTTATTCAGAGATTTCGGAGTGTTTATTGTGACGTCATGTTTCGATAACGGGCTTGTATTTGTTTGTACCTACACTTTTTGCAGGCTGTTCAAGTGTTCATATTTATTCCTTCAGGCTCAGAAAGCAAAGGAGTAGTGACAACATAAATGACAAGAGTGAAAGACAACGACTCCGAGGCTGTGAAGTGAGTTCGTATAGGAATTGAATTGTTTGTATCTTAGTTCCTTTAATACATAATTATTGTCTTTTGACCTGTCTTTGTGGCTGTCTCTCTCTTTCTCTCTGTACTTCTCCCCCCTCCCTCTCACTCGCTCCCTCTCTCTCTCTCTCTCTCTCTCT
>NW_004797286.1:1495064-1497249 GCF_000002075.1 Aplysia californica | reverse complement strand
CCTCACTCACTCACTCCCATAGACATGCGACGAAAAAAATGATAGAAGAAAACTCATAGATAATTTAAACGCAAAGGAAAAAAAAGGAAGAAACCCATTGATATGGAACGTTATCTATTTGTAACATATCACTGCCTCAAAATTATCAAAAGATCCTTAATAATAAACATCTGCGATACAGTTGACGTCCCGAACAATTCGGTCAGATGAAATACAAGCGGCTCTCTCGCCGTACCACGCCTCAAACTCCGCGTCACCGTGTTTATATAACATGCTATTCTGAGCGGCATTTCTAAATTTAGAATTGAGAGAATGAGAGGAGCGTCTGCGAGATACATGTTTTTTGCTGGGTTCTTTTTTTCTTTTTAAAAGTTTCCTGTGCCATTCCCCCAAAGTTTTTCGTTTTTTTATTTGCCATAATAATATACCCCCCCCCCCCCTAAAAAAAAACATCTCTCAAAACATTTAATGAGAAACCGTACTTTGAAAGGTTGAAGGTGCGCATTTTGTTCCATTTTTAAAGACCCTGTGCGAAAATTCAGACCAAATGCAGGAGATACAAGTATGAAAATGTATTGTTAAAAAAAGAAGAAGAAGAAAATTAATTAAGTTAGTGAAGTTACTCGTTGTAATTCTTCCCTAAATGAGGTGTTTAAAAAGCGTTTGCCGTTAGTATTTTTGTGTGCAAATTTTTGATTTACTGACAAGTTGCTATACCTTCAAAAGCCGTATTACTTACGCGATACACCGTCTAATATTGTTTTTATCTACGATAACGGATTCGACTGATCAAAATATTAATAAACCATAGTTTTACTTTTGTGGCAGAGTAACTCCACGGTAAAAAGCCAACAATTGAACTCTAAAATAGTCTACTTTTAAAGGTTTACTTAAATGTTTGTTGTTTGCCTTTTCAGTTCTTTTACATACTAAAATGAAAATACAGGGTGACTAAAAAAACCAAAAAAACAAGGACCTACTTAAAGGGTAATTACTCAGCCATCTTCTCACTAATTTCAACACAACTTCGAAGAAATATAGTTCAACCCCGAGGACACCAGATTTGCTAATAAAAAAGAAAATCAACCAACGTGTTCGAGAAATATCAAAGTTTAAACATTTTAACCAAAATTTTACTTCTTAGCAATGCTCAGCAACAATAGTGTAATCGGCATGGCCTGTTTTCAGGACATTATGGGCAGTAAAACCAAAAAATCTTAACTGATGGATTTCTCATAGTGCTTACAAAGTTTTGTAGAAGTTTGGGGAGAAGGTATTATGCTGTTGAGGCCTGGTTCCAGTGGGATGGGCCTACACCCCACATGTCAAGAGTGGCCATTGTGTGCTTGTAAGAAAGAACTCCTTATAACCCGAAAGTTTACCAATTAATGGTCACCACATTTCTCTTAACTTGGGCCCATTCAATTATTACCTTATTTGCCCCCTTTTTGGGAGACAGTCTGCGGGAACAACCCCAAAACAATGTTGAACATGTCGTCCAAAGAAACGATCCAGAAACATGCCACGGGGTTATTCAAAATTTCCAGTAGCATATTAGAGTTTGAAGGGAGAGAAATGGAGATGTACATAAACATAACCTCCCTGGGGTTATTTGGCAATATAAATTTGTATAAATTTGTATTTGAATTCATAAATAGTGACTATTTGAAATGGAATAGTATGGTTCATTTTTAAGAAGTTGTATAGTTTTGCGTTTAATTCCATGTTGATGTTGTTGTTGTTTTTTTTAATTAGATATTTTTCGAACTTTTTCGTTGATTTCTTTCATATTCACAAGCTTAACGTACTCAGGGCTGACTTTTATTTCTTCGAAGTTTGGTGAAATTAGGAGAAAGATAATCTAGTTATTGCCCTTTATGGGTTCCCTTTTTTAAAACAACAACCCGTTATTGCATCTAGGCAAACGACATGTATTTATTTCAAGTATTGTTTCTTTTTTTACCTCACTACTTTAGATTGTATATTGTGAATATCATACTTGGGGCTCATATGACCTTATGCAGTTGCGAGCGCCGTAAAACCATCTACTATTTAAAAAAAAATTAATATCATATTTCTTTCAGATTGTATAAGTACAATCAATTATAGCTTGCAGTGTAAAATCAAAACCAGCCACTTGTATATGAATTAGAGTTTAGGCTTATGGGGCCCTTAGTTTTCATGG
>NW_004797286.1:1490499-1494540 GCF_000002075.1 Aplysia californica | reverse complement strand
CCCTTTCCCCATCTCCAATACCCCAAACACCACTCCTTACTTACACGCTATTTTACATTCCCAGCAAATCTTATTCTTTTTTAAAATGTTGTCTCGTGTCCCTTTTTCCGATATCATATCAACGATCATATTCCTATCAGACAATCGATGATTGTAAGAATGTGAGTAGGTACAAAGAAGTTTCAACTCGGGGGTGGAACAAAAAAAGAGAATAATATGAATAACACTGATTTGATCTATTTAAGGTTAGCATTGGTCAATTCAATTCATAGGTTTTTTTCCTAGTTCTTGTCGCTTTTTTTTTAGCTCTCCCTTGCAATCTTATAGGAAATTTGCATATCCATTTTTTCTTTCAGCCTCGTGAGTCCAGAGGACGTGGAGAAATGTCAAAGCAAAACAGACAACAAAAAGGCAGAAACGCCAGCGCTGCCCCTGCCTCAAGCTGAGGTCAAGGACAAAAGAGTCAGTGAGCCAGGACCCACCAAGCGTCCAGTTAGTAGGCAACTTGACCTCAGCAAGGCAGATGTGGCCAAACTGAAAGAGCTGGGATTTCCTGTAAGACTTCTTTTTGAGGAATTCATTGAAAGGTACGGCTCTCGGTTTGTTTGTTTTTTGTGTTGTTTTTAAAAATTAAGCTCTGACTATTCATTTGTTGCTGGGTTGTTGTTGTTGTTGGTGTTGTTGTTATTGTTGTTGTTTTGGTATTTTATTTGAACACGTTAAACACTCTGGTATACTCAAATAACTGGCGACTGCGGTATATATTGCTTTACGTTTTGCACGAGTTCGGTTCCTTCTTGAGAAAAAAATTAATAGGCAAAACGCTTTCTTTCTCGTTGGATATCCCACGCATCCCGGTGTGGCTTTGACTTACAGAGTCGAAGTAACACGCCTTCTGTAAAATCTAAATTGTGTCAATGGATGACAGGAGCTTTACACAATGAGGTATTGCCAAAGAGGACACCACGCCCTGAGATTTAGGGAGTGTTTTTCAAAAATTGGATTGGACCTTCGGTTGGTAATCTGTACTTTGTAGAGTTATACTGAAGACCCGGTAAATATCTAAACAAAGTACCATTTCTAAGCTGGAGTGATTGTGGTATGTGAGTGGCACCCTTCATGGAAGGAATTTATTTATACAACGGATGGCGTAACAGTGGTCTATTTATATCACTCAATCACTCAATTCAGGATTCAAAGGTGTGAGAAACCACAGAAAAGTACAGTTAGATAGAAGAAATGACAAAAATGGGAAATGTCCTTGAGCATGGAAAATTAATTATGCCCTTCCTTGATCATCGACTACAAAAAACACTTGTGTCACCGACCTTGCTGATAGTTCTGTGCGAGAAGCTGGCCAGTTGACCTTTCGACCCTGCTTATGTAACCTAATCCTTCAGTCTGTTATTCCGTGAGGAAATTGACTGTGAATGTTCCCCTTACTCCTTGAATTGACAGTCGAAACACAGATCTTAATTAACTGTAGCTTAAGAAAGAACTTAGTACATCTGCAAAACGCCTGCATTTCACTCTCGAGAAGGCATCTCTCATTTTGATTTTTTTCTGCATATTTAGTATGTTTGTATGTTTTCACGTGTGTTCTTTGATTAGAATCTACATGCTTTTGGTTTTTTGAAAGGGTTATAGAAACTACAAAGTTTGACCGTGGTGATTCTACAGTTATAACATTATTCAGAAAAATCGCTGTGTTCTCATTCTCCCCTGTTCCCTGTACAGAGATACGGCACATTATTATAGAGACAGATTTACGCCTGATTTAAACTCATGTCACCTTCACCCTTCAGTAAATATCAAAATGAATCATAGCCTGAAAGCCGTGATTTCCACAGTTGCAAGAGTTCACAGCGAGATATTGCTATGAATGGCACTAGTAAAAGACGGCAATAGTGGGCCGTTCTGGGGCATTGAAGCCGACTCTTCCCGATATTATTCTCTAAGCGATACCTGTTGAGCTTTAGCCTCGAATGCTATGAAGGCTTTCTGGCAATCCATAAAGACAAAATTGTTGCTCGCAAATGAAAGAAGGGCTTGGGTTGTCTGAAGGGAACTAGTATCTCACCCGTGGCAAGCCTGTAGGGTAAGCTTGTCAAAGCTGAAGGTGTGGCCCACCCGTGGAATTCTTTCATAACTTTTTGCTTTCGGTGGAGTCCTTTCGGAACCTTTCGAACACACGGTCACTGCTTCTTCTGCTGAAGTGTTGGTTTGACAGAGAATGGGTGAGAATTTGATCCGTATAAACAGATAGGTTACATACTCATTCATATAATATACTAAAGTGTAATTCTTCAACATCATGATCAGTGAGATGTTTTCAAAAACTGCTTTAGTTTTCGTGTTTCTGCATTTTTCGTCCACTATTTTCTTTGTTGACGCAATTTTAATTTCAGGCTCATATCGTGTTCCCTTACAGGTACAAGTTGATTGTGTTCTCTGCTACGGCAGACATCGAGCCCACAGCTGACCACTGCCGACTGATCGCCAGGAGGGCAGGGCTCAGGGAGTTTGAGATCGGGGAGAGTAAGGTGAGTACCCGCAATCTTGCCATGATTTTACAAATGAGTCAGTGTTATTGATTTCCCACATGTTCATGATTATAGTAAAATTTGTCCAGTTCATTAGTTTGTTTGTTTTTAGAATTAGGAGTTATCAAAATTGTAAAATAAAGGAACGAAATATAGTGCAATTATAACCCGAATAATGTGAATAATAACGCGTAGATAATGACACAAAAGTTGTACAGTACGAGTTACTGACATAAGCCGAATGAGCAGGCGAGGAACTCATGCTTTGATATAGAATCGATTAAATATTGATCCACGTGATTTCAATGCGCCAATATAGTAATATAGAAGTGAAAATGTGCAGGCTGATACTTTCAAAAAGAACCTATGTTTTATATCATTTCTTTAATTTGATCGAAGCAGCTATTTTCAGAAAACCTGTCCTTTACGTCACTTTCGATTTAGCTGGTCGAGTTGCAGTTGGGAGTGATATTGTAAACTGTATCCTTAGCAATTTAGGTACAATTATATTTACATGTATATTGCCACCGCCTTTGTGAAACGCTTTGGATTTTCTGAATAGAGGCTAATTTTTGACAATCTTCGCTTGTGCGGATTTAATACAAGATACGCGATTCCTTAAAACGGTATTCAATGAAAAAAAACCCATTTATTTCACCACTCGGGTGGTTAGTGACGCTTTTTTTAAATTTCAACTAAAGGATTGGCTTAACCCTTCGTACAAATCTTTGTCATTTGTTTACAAAGCAATGTGTCTAGATCTAGTAGTAGAATTGTATACTTTTGACTTCTCCCCATCCTCCTTTGTCTTTTCCTAGTACCCCCCCCCTCCCCCTTTTTTTTCCTGTCTCCCATCCGACTTCTAGCCAAACAATATTTATGTCGTATTGTGAAAATAAACTTCGAAAAGGTATAGTTAAAGCATCTTGCAGTCTAGAATAATTTGATTTAAAGAAATGCGTCGTACTGACAACTGCATTTAAGGAGAGTAAGGGCGTAATAATATTCCAGAAAAATGTGAGCGCCGAATGACTTAACAATTATGTGCAAGGGTTAGCAACCGTGTGTATGTGTTTAGCTGTGTATTTTACTGTTTATGGTTTTGTTCGTTTTTGCTTTTATCTTCGTCCTTCCTCTTTCGGATCTCAAAGTCGGATCCCTTAGGTGAGGGATCCATGAATCAAAACTCATTCCTCCAAGACTTGTATGAGAGCTCAACACAAACTCTCTTTTTATTTAACTTTAATGTTTCCTTTCCACAGATTTTACTCAGCTATGCAGATACAGCTAAACTGAACCAACACAGAAAAGACGTAGAACGCAAAATCATCCTTACACAGGCTTTCGTTAGAGGGTATCTCGTTCGAAGCCGAAGTCGTAAAGAGGAAGAAGAGAAAAGAAGAGCCCTTCAATCCAAGCGAAAATCCTCCTCCGATCTGTTAGGGATGTCGAGGAAACACTTCGACAAGCTGGGGGACCATTCCCCAACGTCCACTAT
>NW_004797286.1:1477999-1482999 GCF_000002075.1 Aplysia californica | reverse complement strand
GTGAGTATTTCAGTATTTTTACAAAGTTATGTTTTAGTTCAGCTTTCTAAACTGCACAACCAAAACTTTCATTGTCTCATTTTTATACGAATAGCGTCTCTTAAAGAAAAAAGAGAAAAAAGTGGGGGGGGGGGATATCTGACACAGATGTTTCAAGTGAGTTTTGTCAAATACTACTATTTTGGCTCCATTGTGATGCAAACATCGACTAACTGAACAGAAATGCTCAATGAATACTATACCCAACATTTCTCTGAACTCTCTTTTCTCATTATACAGAACTAATTACAATAACCAAACACCCGGAAATTGTTTCGACTGATTCAAAAATGTTGGTTCTTTATCAGGAGACAACTCGAACATTGCCCGTCGGTCGGAAAGGAAATCCTCTTAGAGCTAAAGCATGAAACAAGAGACCTCTTCAGCCCAATATTTTACGCCTGATGCTAACATAACAAGTGCAATTCGTCCACATTCTAAATATAGTGACTATGTGAGTTTATGAACGCTTTTGAAACGAAACGATCCGATTTTGGTCTCTCAACTGTTTTCATTGGGTGGGTGCTTGTTGATTTGGACGACAGTCGAAAAGAGGAGGCTGTATGCGATGAGCGGGGTTGCAAGGTCGTTGTTTAATTGCTCGCAAGCCACCGAGCGCCCTAGCCTTCCTCGAATGCGTGTTGTTCGCATACTTTGAACTCTCTGAATATCATGAAGTCAGGTGGCTAATACCGCCTTTTATAGAGGTAAGCACTAAATTACCAAAATGGTAGATAGGAAGATGATAGAATACATTTTTATGAAAAAAGATGATCTTCCGCTGATTGCACGCAAATCCAGCCTTTTCGTACACCTCGTTGAGAAAAAAAAATCTAAGATTCCCAGACTGGGTTCAAACATTCCCAGCGACGAGCAAGGGGCAAATGGAGTTGCGCGGTGTTGCATGTTTGCTATTGTTTCCAACGCTACTGTATCGTTTCGCTGGATTATTGAACGTCCCACAGACCCTCAGCCTCCCGGGAGATCAATATTAGCTGATCAACATTGGCCTCTCTCGTTGTTGTCCCTTGTGGCCGGGCGAACCAGGTCGGGCTGTTTGTTGCCAAACAAAATACGCAAAGTTGCCATGAGATGACACCGCGCTGCGCATGCGTGATTGCGATAATCTCTGAAGACGTTCCCATCGCTTCCTGTCCAGCTCGCATGACGCACAATCTCGCCACCAGGCGGCAGGCCAAAACGTTTGGATGAGAACAGCGCGCGCGTCTCTCTCTCTCTCTCCCTCTCTCCCGCTCCCTTTTTCCCTCTCTTTTTATTTTTGTTTTTCTTCTTTTTAACCCGTTTTCTAACGGTGTTTGATAGCGACTTCATAGTCCGGAAGGTCAAGTCGGAGTTTGAACAAAGCATCAAAGGTCGTTTGCGTCGAGCCTTGCGTTGCGGCGTCTCTGTGAGGGTTGGCCTCTCCATCTTCCCAGCCTCGTGTGTTTCGCTTCTTAAGGTCCGCTGCTAAGAGGCCGAACTGGTCGCTGTTGCATCACAGTTCTTTTTTTTATTTTTAGAGGTGGGGGTAACGATAACCACATCCTGCGGACCTCTCACGCGACTGATGTGGTCAGGGAGACATATCTCTTTGATGCCGTCATGAGCCGGCAGCTGTGACTTCCTGTGGCCAGTCACTCGTACTTGAGTGCCCGCATTGTCTGAGCAGCTTCAGACTGGACTTGCTACCCCCACCAGGCACAGACGAGGGGACACTACATCAGGACGGAGCCCCAACACTTGAGTTTCGTGGGACGTAGAAAGCTGCAGGACCAAGGCTTGAACAGTCAACTTACGAGGAAGGTACAAATCACCTCACGGAGCTGCAGACCTTATTCCTGGGAGGAACATAGAGAATTTAAGAACGAGGCCGAAAGAGTCTACTCCACCAAAGGACTTTGAACCTTCAAGTCGGAACCCGAACTCTTGACCACCAAAGGAGATCTAACTCTGTGATACTTTGTACCTCATTCGGACTTCTTTTATTTCATCAGCACCTCGTTTTGGATAAACGACCTGTTGTTTCTGAAAGAAGTGCCCTGACAATCGCTTCTGGTTCAAGCTTGTAAGCCGACAGCTCATTTCGCCCGAATCTCTGCGAAGCTTAGGAGGAAGGCTCGTGTGATCACTTTCGTTTTCTGTTGTGCTTTCGACAGGTAAGAACGCTCCAGCCATATCCAAATTACTTGATTTTAAAGAGAGAAGGTTTCAAGAGAACTGGATATCATTTTTAGGCACTCTCGTGATAACGCTCACGTTTAAGCTGCAAAGTCAGAACGTATAATAGTACAACTTATACTTGGAAACTAGACGTACTTGACCTAGTTATCGGTCTTGGTTGAAAAGAGTACAAAGATAGAGCTTTTGATTACTTTATATCTTTGACTAACTAGAAGCTTTTGTTTTGCTTTTTAATGCTTTCCTTTTTTATGAGACTAAAGGGCTGAAAGAATGTACATTGCCTTAACTTCTTCCTGATTTATACTTTCGAAAATACGGCATGTAAATCTAGCACTCACAGCCATCAGATCATTGGCTTCTTGTTTTGATAAGTGAAATATTGATCATAACCGAAATATCTGCCTTTGTTATATCACAGGCATCGCATGGCTTTCCACTGACATATATAAACATCTGACCGGGAAAAGTAGCAGCTCATAGCTAGGCATTGTCTTGGGAAACGTATATACCTGCCAGAAGTAGGATACACTAATTTAAGATACAGACGTAACTTACGACGCGATTTGCAAAGATTTTATACTAAACCTTTTGCGACATCTGCCCATCATAGTGATAATGGTAATTTTGATCTACTTTTAGTCTTACACACATAGATGACCATCTGTAATGTTTTCGAAAGAAAGGGTACAACATTAGTTGTATGATACCTATTCGTGCAACCAACCGAGAAAACTAATACGCCCACACTAGAGGGTACGTAAAGCTGTTCCAAAGTCTTTTCAGAACCGGTATCTTGCCGCTTGCTGTCTGGTCAGAAGTCTATAGACACAAAGGTGAATGTTGTAGTTTGGTACGCATGAAGAGTTCTGGGGGGGGGGAGAGAGAAAACACGTCAACAGGAGAGGTACCTAGCATGCCAGGATAAAAAGGGAAGGAAGCAAGGTTTAGTTATGTCCAACACCCCACTTCAGTAAAACAAGCGGATTCCTTGGAGTCTTGTCACACTGATTAATAAAAATTAAGACAGTCCCTAATACACAAAGCTAGATCAACCCTGCTAAGTTTTGTTTTGAACTTACATTAACAAACAGCTTGACGGTTAGAAATCCGAGAGGAGTTAAAACTACTTTTTCAACAGTTTTGTATTGTATCCTCTGACCTGAGAGTGAGGAGAGAAAACCTTGCGTCTAACCTTGTTGGGCAAAACAAGTAAAGCAAGTATTACTTTGAACAAATAACATAGATAACAACTTTGGGATTGCACATTGCTTAAATTGTTGTACCTTACCTACTCTCTTGCACTACTATAGTCAAATATCTCCTCAACTATGGAACATGGGTTCTCCAATTTTTGCACAGGGCCGTGTATCAATTTGTCTTAACAGGTTAATATTTTTGTAAACACCTGCAAGCTGTATTCTAGAAAATTCCTTAAGAAATACTAATTAAAAATTCCGAGTGCGTGGTTTCTACAGATTGTTAAATATTTACAGCTGGGGCAATATCGCTTTTAATAGCAAGTCCGTCAGGTTTTTCAAATCGCGACATTATGCTTATTGAACGCATGTTTTTAGAACCATTAATGAAAAAAATGTGTCCACTATAACAATAATTTCTTGTAACAAGTTTTGCAAGTAAAAATTGTCATTGACGAGCTGATAGGCCATATTATGCATAATCAAAATGTGTGTGAGAAGCGGGAAGTGTTGTGAACAATACCATTATACGTGTGACAGATAGTTCAAGTATTTTATAAAAATTTGTGAAGAAAAGTTTTTTAATCTATCCCCAACTATTCTTTAAAAAATATGATTTAGTTAAGACAAATTGGTAAAAACTGCTATGCGAACTATGGATGACATTGATTCACCCGTTAAAGAGATATTTGAGGATAAGTTGCACCACGAATTTTTACCGCACTACAGTACTGGCACAGCGCTGCTGATAATGACATCATGTTGAACTACCGTGCACGGCGACCCTTTATTGAAACGTGGAATTCCCGAACTTGGCTGCTCAATTCCCTTTTATGCCTCTGTCCCCAATAGAAATGTTACGGTGCAGAAAGGGTAGATAACCCTACATCATGACAGAGCATTTCAGAGCTACAGAAACTAACAAGGGCAATAACTATAATATAGAATGAGACAACTCGTGTAATCCCACGCTTATTGCGTAGCGTGATGTCATCAATGTTCGCTTGGAGATCAGATCTTAATGCAGAACAGAATTACTTCCCCTTTCTTAAAATGATTTAATACTTCAGAAATTATATGTAAATCGATGCGTCAAACTATTCTGCTTTACGCCTGGTGTGTGTCGACTATTCAAAGGGCGTCACCCAAAAGCAGATCAGAGAGGTTTCTAAAACTGTCATTGTGATGCAGTGGCGTTTTCTTTCTTTCAAAAATTCGCCGTCTTTGTTAGATTGCGTTCGTATTCACCCTGCCTTATACCTGCGTCACCCGTCGTTTTACATTCAGAGAAAGTTTTGCTACATATAAGCTGACAACTTTGTGGCAATGTATCTCACAAAGGGTGTGTTACTCTTTGATAGGCGTCCAACTTTTTTGCCTCCTTGCGAGTTATAAAGTTCTAAAGTACTCTGTTATTTCCCTTTCTTCCACCCTACGTACTTATCTACAAAAATCGTGTTAGTTTGATTGCTTGGCTGCTGACCTATCTATAATTTTGCACCAATCAATCTATCTATCTATCTATCTATCTATCTATCTACCTATCTATCTATCTATCTATCTATCTATCTATCTATCTATCTA
>NW_004797286.1:1474907-1477348 GCF_000002075.1 Aplysia californica | reverse complement strand
ACACACACACACACACACACACACACACACACTCACACAAACACACACACACACGCAAGCACAAAAAGAGTCAGAAGGCCTGCTCCTTTTTGAATAGCCTGCCCATTTTACAATGACCTCTGAGCACGGCCCGGCCAAGCATGGAATGTCCCAAAGTTGTCCGAAACTATTATAATGTGCTGGCTTAGCAATACAACTTGCTGGGGTACTTCTTCTACGCTTTTCGTGTTTTCTCTTCTCTCCTGTTTTATCTGAACGCCGTGACTTTTGTATTATTTCAGTCAGCTGGAACCACGGAAAGCTCTTCCCATAGCCTTGTTCTTCTGTGTCCTAGAAGTTACCCCGACCGTTGCTGAAGGTTGAGATGTGCACGTACTAAATGAATCAACGAGCAAAGGGGAAATGGGCTGGGGGAGGGGGGGTGCTGAGACTCGGACAGGGGTGCGGTCAAAGAGTTTAACTGTCCTTTTGTTACGCTTGAAATATTTTTTTCCATGGCCGTAAGCGAATTAATGTTGTTGTGTCCTTCCAATGTTGTTTAAGCCGAGAATGAGGGCGAGCAACCGGTCAGTCAAGAAATGGGTGCTTCTTCTGGAATGGAAGAGAAACCTAGAGAAGGGAGACAGAAGAGGGAGAGAGAGAGGGGGGGGCACTGAGAGACACACAGGGAGAGAAAGGGGAGAGGGAGGGAAAGAGAGTAGTCGAGATCCAGAGAATGAGAAAGGGGGAGTGGAGGATAGATCAATGTCTGGAGAACGTGACAAGAAAAATGTTTTAAAGACAATGTTGTCCTTCATAGATTCTTTTTGCGAGCTAGAAATTCATTATTAGCTATGACTTTGGAACCGTGGTTTAGGGCACACTCCAGTGAATCCCAACTGCTTCACTCGGTATTGCATGGCATTTTTGCTTCGGCCAAGTTAAATCACATCCCAACAGCGGTCTCATTGCCAAGGAATCAAAGAAGTTAACGGAAAAAAAACTGATCAAACGGAGGGAAAAGAGAACGTAGAAATAAAAAGTAAAGAATATGGTATTATGGGTTAAGAGAGAGAGAGAGAGAGAGAGAGAGAGAGAGAGAGAGAGAGAGAGAGAGAGGGAGAGAGAGAGAGACAGAGACAGAGAGTCAGAGAGAGAGTACCTCAACTTGAGCCAAAGAAAAAAAAAAGTTGATCCCCGATAACCACATTGATGTAGTTTCTAGACTGACTGAAAATACAAGGAAAATAGCTGATGACTATGATGGTGGTAGTGACAAAGCTTAAGAACAGCAAGGGCGACAACTTTCATGACTAATATCTACGTCTTTGAAATACAGTCACGATATTTAATCATTAAGGTCCGCTATTTATTGAAATGTTTTTTACTTCCATTTTGTGGCGACATGTATAGAATGCATGGATAGGGCCACTGAATCAGGCAGAACCTGTTCCTGCAGCCTATACCACACCACATCAAATCTCGGTGCTCTTTGTGCTTAAAAGTTACCCCTCGGTCCACATTATGACCCTTTTTTTATCAAATTGTATACAGACGTCTTTTCCCTCTCCCTCCCCCCCCCAAAAAAAAAACCCCTCCCTGGCTTCCAAGTCCTCACCGGTCTCCCCCCCCCCCTCTTCCCTTTTACTTATGGTATGCTCTGGATCCACATAACCGCCCATCTATAACCAACTTTATTCTCCTCCGATCCCCAGACACTTTTCAGCTCTAAAACTGTATATTTATTTTCATATACTACAAAAATCTAAGTGTGACTTGTCTCCTACTTTTTTTTCGCCGCCCCGCCCTTTAACCCTCCTTTACCTTTTCCTATACCGTGTTGTGGTAGTTTCATTTTCTGACTCACACGCTCTGCTTGAAACTATCATTAAAATTGATCTCCCCCAATGCCCCCCACCCCCTTTTCCATTCTTTCATGATTTACATTTTCTTTTCTATTTATTTGTTTTTGTTTTGGATTTTAGCGCATATCTCTTTCTATAAACATATCAAAAGTCAAGATGTGACCTACAACTCCTATATCTTCCTCCCAGAAATGCCACCATGATACCCGTGGCCCACGTATTCCTTCTTGTAAACATAATATGTCCAACCTCCCTGTCTGAGATTGTCCACTTTTACCCACTGTAAACGTCGGGGTGGTTTGTTTGTTTGCTTGTTTGTTTTGCGTGCGCGACATGAATCTGTGATTAATAAAGAAATGTATGTACGAATTCAAGTTGTTTGTGAAATGTTGAAAGAGGGGCCGCTGCATTGAAACACAAGGCATTAGGCGACTCTATCACGAATTCAAAACAATCCCGAAAAACGAAATGGAAAAAAGCGGAGTGCTTCGGCCTTTAGTAACTTGCTCCCTACCTGTTGTGCTTCTTAAGCCATATTCTTATCCTGTCTAGAAACAACCTTTAAAAGCCCTTGTGTTTCTTTAACTCACCCCCCCC
>NW_004797286.1:1471758-1474807 GCF_000002075.1 Aplysia californica | reverse complement strand
ATCCTCACGTGACACTTCGCCTCCCGCTTAGTCCCACCCATCATGTCTGCCTTTCCAAAACGACCTGCCCCCTGTTATACTAGCCAAATGTTTACCGTATTGTCCGCCTGCGTCTCCACCCCTACCCCTTCTTCCCTTTCCAGTCTGTTCGCTCTCCTTCGTCCAATCTTCCACCCGCCCGATCTTTTCGTACATCCTTTATTTTTCTGATTGGAGGTCTGCAGACCTGAGAGGATACATTTATTTATATCTGTCGTTTGTGCAAACACGTACTGTAAAACATACTTCCATCTTTTCCGAACTGATTTCTTGGAGTGTGCCGTGTTTGCATAATATAAGACTGGAATTCTTTAAAGCACGCCCACATTTGATCAGTCTTATTTATAGCACCTTCCCTGCTTTTAATTTTTCGAAACAGTACGGTAATAATTTAATAACGTCTTGAGCTGGGGAAGAATTCTTTTGCCGTTGTATGCTTTGAGGTCTGGAGAAGAGGGAAGAAAAAAACAACATCCTTATATACCGAAACCTGTTTTACGGGTACTGATTCACAATACATTGTGGACTTCAGCTGGTATCAACGATGGCGTAGCTCTCTTCCTGAAAATTCGCGTGTGGATTTCAATTTAGGCGATGCTGTTTGGATAATTTGTTTGTTCAAACGTACCCAAAACAATTGTTTCTTCATAATATTTAAGTTTTCGGCTCTCCCAACCACCTACCACAATGAGTGAAAGGAAAACGAAATACATGAACACGGACAAAATGAGCACTCTCAGGGAGGCGAGGATGAGAATCCTTTCGGAGTCGGCTCTAAGATGGAAAGTATGCATCTTTTCTACTTTCATTTTCTTTTAAATATCTTCCACGATTAATTCTTATGTAAATTAAGATGATTATTCTCCATTTCATTTTCATGTGTCCTCATTAAACTATGTCCTCTGTGCCAATTGCACAATCATTCTCATGTGTCATTTCCCTTGGTTTTCTTATTGTCATTGCTCGTATTTGATTTCTGAGTTAACGTTAATTATTTTTAAATAACATCGATTGTTTACGACCATAATATATAATTTATGTATGATAACACAGTGTGTGTGCGTCCAGCTTAGCTTCGTAACAACTAAGCTTTAGTCTGGTTTTGGTTTTGTTTGTTTTCTGTTTGTTTGTTGTTGTTTTTTTGTTGTTTTTTTTTCGGGGGGGTTTGCTTTTGGGTTCTATTTGTTTGTTTTGGTGGTGTTGTTTGGGTTTTTTGGGGTTTTTTTTTTTGGGGGGGGGGATGGGTAGGTTTGTTCTTTTGTCCCAAATGAGCAAATTGCATTCCTCTGTTTAGAAAGCCGTGTGTGGTTGTAATTCTTTGCATGTTATTTCTGTGTGTCCTCTTCCCAAAGTATATCACTCTCCTGTTAAAAACTTGATCTTTGACTAAAACAAACTTACTCATTTGATTTCTTGCGGATCAATTTTGGCTGTTCATTCGGTAAGGTTTGAACAATGAAACATAAACTATTTTCTGTTAGTACATGGAAAGGGGGAGGGAGACAGGGGGGGGGGGGTAGTACCGGTTACTTAAGCAATCACAGCGAAAGTTGCACTTCCATCTCTTTTCTTACCTGTATTTGTCTCAATTCCAGTTTCTTTGTTCGTAAACCTCTATTTCAGTATGATAGACCTTGTGTCATATAAACTAGATGTGGGGCCAGTATTTTGATCGTTGGTCCTTTTGAAGTTATTGGGTGGGGATTATGTATAACTGCACTGGTCTTCATACAACTAGCTTACTCGTTTATCTGCCAGATATTAAAGACCGTGAACGCTCGCACACACCTACCCCCCCCCCCCTCTCTCTCTCTCTCTCTCTCTCTCTCTCTCTCTCTTTCTTTCCCTTTCCGTTTCTCTTCACCTAAACTCATTTAAATATACTTTAAGTCTGATTTCCCCTTTCTGAACTCGTGTCCCTCATCCGTCTTTGACAATCTGTAAGAGTATGAAGAATACTTTATCGATATCTGAAAGGGTTATGGGATATTTCATAAAACGGATATTTGAAAACCTAACCAGCTTAAAACCATCAGAACCCTTTAGAGTGGGTTCTAAAAAAATATATTCTTAACGCAAGTGCAACTTTGCCTCGTGCTGTCTTTTCCCCCACTGTCGTCCATGAGGCATGAACAGGTTTGCACCTTGTAAATACGTCTTTCCGCACCCATGCATTGCAATATAATATATGCATTGACACACACCTGCACAAAGCGTGTCTAGTGAAGACATCTTCCGCGTATCCCGTCTACCCAGTCTGCTCAGTATGGTGCAGAAGATGTTTATATGGTTGGGGCCTAAATTTTTAATTGTTTTTTCTACAGTATGATCATTAGTGTCTGTGGTGTAGCGGTTAGCCACTTTTCCATCTCACGTCAAAGATCTGCTTCGAATCTAGGGCGGACAAAATTCTTATCGAATGATATATCATTGATCTTTCCTGTTGAGACGACATAATCCCTCTCAGTAGGGACTGACACAGTTAGTCAGGGTCGAAGCCCGCCTCCTAAATTACCTTTAGTTTAGTTTTAGTAAGTGTTTTACGTCACTTACAACACAATAAGGTCATATACGTGCCGAAGATTAGAGGTGTTACAAGACAGTAACAAACAAAAACAAGAAGGAGAGGAGATAAAGACGATAGATGTTTGATAGGAAAGAAGAAGCAAACCACACTAGGGCACCCGCCAACCACCCACCTAAATTATGTAAACTGTGTCTACATTATATCAGAATATCTTCTCTCAGTTGTACTTTGACAGGTACTGAGACAAGATGAGTGAAGACGGGATGACTGGGAACGAACGTTTGATTAGACTCGTGGGAAGTTTTAGTAGCTTTAAATGACAGTAATCCTTGACGACAAGTACATCCACCCCTTAAATAAAAAATACATGTAGTACATGTTAGGTACACAAGAAAAAATTACGTATCTCTTTTTTGTTTCTTTACACAAAAACTCTTGCCTTTTTATCAGTCTCTCTCTCTCTCTCTCTCTCTCTCTCTCTCT
>NW_004797286.1:1469890-1471658 GCF_000002075.1 Aplysia californica | reverse complement strand
TTTCCTCCACACCGAAGATTTACGTTTCAAATTTGTACACAACATTTGGAAGTCAAAAGGAATTTGTCTGATATTAATTTTTGATAAATCCACCGAATAATTTAGCTCTACATAGCGCGTAAAAAAAACAACTCGATTTCAGCTGTGTCCCCATTTTTGTAGTTTGACGTACTAGTTTGCATTAGGCCTACCACTGAAAAAATCCCAACAATTGCGCCATATTGCAAACTACAGCAGTCTAACTGGCCAACAGAAGTTTGCAGACAGTTTTTCTAAAGTTTCCTTTGCCTGCTGAGATCATGGTCAAGATTAGTAAATGCATAGTCTTTTGTATTGAACATTTCCTCACCACCAACACATTTCGTAAGTTTCGCATAAGATACGGAAATAATGTTATAGTGCCCTCTAGGTCTTCTTTGATGTCAATGGTGGAAAAGGTACATCAGTTAGGACCTGTAGAGAATCAAAACTAAAGATTCCTAGACAAAACGACCACTTCAAGTCAAACACACACAGTTTGCACCCCTTTAAACGTCATCAGGGTGCAGAATTCAGTAGATGAGCTTCATGAGACGTCTGTCCGTAGACGATGCCTGCAGCAATGACTCTCCTACATCTCAACGGTCCGCATTCTAATGGTATATCTTCATGTACTCCCGTACCATTTTCCTGGTCGCGAATCTACCAGAGGATAGCAATTTGTTCATGATTCCTTGATCGTTTGAAAAGCGTGAACATATCCTCTATGACATTTGGTTCCTTGGCAAAGCCCATATTCACCTTTCAGGTTATATCAACTCCACAAATGCTGTCTACTTGAGCAACCTTCCCCTCCCCCTCCCTATTGTCTCTAGTAACAGCTCCATGCTGTAACTTTGGTGTAAAGTGTGAGTGGCTTTGAGTACTCATGGTTGAGTGGATCGTTGTGTTTGACCGCCACTGAACATTACGAATGACGCGTTCAGATGTGTCGAGTCCAGAGGAGGACATTTAGACCATTGGTTCTCGGAATTCCAGAAGTGAAAAAAAATATTTTAAAACTCTTTAGGAGAAAAGAAATGTTGTTTAAAAGTTACAGGGATAGAAGAATTCGATTTTTAGAATGAAAGGACAGGGGAAAAACACAATCATTTCATGACTTTCCTATACAAGATCTTTTAAATTAGTGCTTTTGCATTTATAGGTATCTTTTATAAAAGCCCTTTCTGTTTTCGAAAATACGTTTATTCTTTGGGAATTTTACGTTAAACAAATTCCTTTTGAATGGATTATATATCTGTTCCCAATTATAACATTCTAATGCAAATTTGCGCGAGATATTTAGAAAAAAAAGTGTACAGCTTTTTGGGGATCACCCTGTATTTCTAAATGCAATTCGTATTGGTACTTTATGTTTATGAATAAAAAATAACTACCTGACTATGCAAAAATATGTACAACCATATGCCAAAAAGATATACCATTTTTTTGACGTAGTCCAGTTATAAATAATTATCCAGGAACGTTCTCAAATATGGAAATCCGACGCTGGACTTAAAACATGCCTCTGGGATATTATCAAGAAAACTTGCCCTTCCTGTTTTCAAAACGTACGTGCTTTGGCACATCAGTCTAGATCTATTGCACTTCAGTTTTACACATTCAAGGGGGTGGGGGTTGTTATATTTTATATCGTTTTGTTATTATTGTTATGTCAGGTTGCAAGTATTTTTTCACTTGTTGTTAAAGAGGATTTATGTTGTTTTTGTGGGGGTACGGGTGGGGGGTA
>NW_004797286.1:1468483-1469790 GCF_000002075.1 Aplysia californica | reverse complement strand
CTCTCCCTCCCTCCCACTCTCTCTCTCTCTCTCTCTCCCTCTCTCAATGTAATATCTCTAAAAATACACGCAGGCCCTCAGTGTGCAATAACATAATTTGCTATTCTCCTTGGCTTGTTTTTAAAATTAACATCCAATAACTTTTGACTGATTCGCCTCAATAACTCCTTTCGTTTCCTGGTGTTGTCTTATCAACTTAAACACAGATACCCCCGCCCTTACTCCTTCTATGGACCCGCCTCTGCCGTGGCTGCCAAACCTGTTTTCATGTATCATTTTCTCTGTTCAAGAAGAAAATATGGCTTTCAAAATGATATTACGTCTCATAGAATAGAATTTTCTATATTGATTCACCGTGCAACCCACGGGAGTCTTTTCACTTTTGCGCTGGAGTAAGGCAGCTAGATCTACACACCCTCCTTAAAAACGAAGTTACCGAATGTGATATTTAGACAGAGAAAAAACAAGTAGTTTAAAATGTGCACACTTTGTGAATTATCGGAACTTAAATAACCAATATTACTGTCGACGAAAATGAGAAAATATATTCCAAGAACGTAACTAGCAATTTATTACTGTTTCATCGTGTTCGCAAGCTTCGGCAAAAATGGCTGCCGAAACTATAAAGTGGAACAAAACACCAATCATGGTTAACGACAAAGTGTCATGGGTAAGATAGTGTCTTTTCTTTCTGTACATAAAACATACCAAACACTTTTTGAAGTTATAAGCTTTTGTTGGGTTTTTGTTGTTTATTGTTGTTTTGTTGTTGTTGTTTTTTGTTTGTTTTTGTGGATTGTTTATCTGCTCAAAAGAGTTCTTTTTTAGTTTTAGTTCAGTAGAAAGAAATCGATAATATAATTGGTACCCATTTACCAATGAAGAACTACACCTTTCCTTTGTTGTGAATAAAAATGAGCAAAATGATTGCGGGAGTTTTCAAATAAAACAGGCATGTAAAAATAATACTATTATTGAGAAATCCGGAGACATCGATGTCTCGACCTAAGCGACACTTTCTATGGCGTCAACTTTTTCTTCTCTTATTTGCATAGATCCAGTGCAAGGGGGAATAATAATGATTAATGCACTAGTGGCCGTAACAGAAGATACTCAGATTGCATTGTAAAATGTTACATTTCCATGCCGAAATAAGTGTATTGGCTGCTAGTGATGACGGTTACACCTTTGGGGGCGGACGGGTTGAATAGGGTTTGCGTCTGTATGTATATAGGAGTTTGTTTGTTTGTCTGTTTGTGTGTGTGAGTTTGTGTGTGTGTGCTTGTGTGTGTGTGTGTGTGAGTGTG
>NW_004797286.1:1464753-1467839 GCF_000002075.1 Aplysia californica | reverse complement strand
CCCCAACCCCGGTCGCACATGACGCGTAAGCCAAGAATCACAACTCCCTATGCTTCTATCAGCTGTCACCTGTTTCATCTCTTTAGACTAATTATTAGTCACCCATTAGATTTCGCTATCTCTACTTGAAAAGGAAATACAACCCCCTTTTGATTAAAACACAACAAGGCACTCGGACCAGCATTTGTGTAATTTTAAACTATTTTTCCGTATTTTTCTTTTGCGTCTGGAAAGTTCCTCACATTGTATGTGTCGCTCGGACAGACGGACCCGAAGCCACTTCCTAAATTATTACAATGTAAGGAGTGTCGACCAGAGGGGGAGAGGGGAGAGAAACCATTCAAAATATTTGCAACATGACTCAACGTCTAGGGCTGTTTGATCTACGGTTTAATACTAAGACTTCGTTAGTAGGACAAGTAAAGCCAGCAATGGGTTAACATCCCCAGATCTTGTTGGATCTTCTCAACTTTAAATTAATACCATTGCAGTGCAAAGCAAAAAGTGTACGTAGTTTTTGTATGATGAGCCCCTGGATCGAGATCCTCCTTATGGACCAGTCTTACAGAGAGACAAGACTCGAGAGGGTCCCATTAAACTTTTATATCGACTGATATTGATATCCTCTAGTGGTGGTGATTATGAATGTTACGAGACCCAATCAACACAATCTAGATCTTTCAAGAGCAGGCTGTTTCAACCCCACCATCCTTGCTTCCCTTACCTCGCAGGACAAACGCAGGCTGACTGGGCAGAGATACTCAAGATAATAAACGTCTCCAATGTGGAAACTGTGTAAAGCATCCCAGACTTCATTGTTGGTGACGGGTTCAAGTTTAGTGTCTCTCTAAGATGACAAAGCTATTTTGTCATGTTAGTCAGTTGTGTGTCTGACCAGAATATTCGCCTCATTATAATATTACAATGGCATCCTCGCTTCAAGCACGTAATGCCCCCATGACCCAGATTCTTCTTCGGCCTCCATCGCAGGCAACCAGATAGGATTCGAACTAGAACTAATGACGTATGTCAGTGTAGACATGACCTTTAGATGATGTCCCACGTCTTTAGATAAAGCAGTAAGGGACGCTCAGGTGAAAGGTGCTCCCAAAGACGATGTAGCTCGTTAGTGCAGCTGTATCATTCTGAATATAGCCTTTGCCACGCCTATGTCAGTCTTAAGTACACACGAACGTTTCTAACGATGTGTACGAGGCCGACCTTTTCTCCTTTTTGGGGGGGTTGGGGGGGGGCATGGGGAAAGGGGTGGACAATCCTATACACTGGGTATGATGGACTCTCTGATTGGCAAAAACTCTCAGCTGAAAAGGCAGTTCTCTATGACATTCGGGATATGTCGCTGAGCTTGATCACAACGCTGAAAGAAACAATCATGATTTAGTGTATGTATTCGTCGTATTTATAGTTTATTAAGTTTTGCTGAGTCAACAATAGTTTTACTGAATCAATAGCGGAGCAACATTATGACGGTCATATCTTTCTGTGCAATAAATACCATCTTAAAGTGATAGAAAAAGGATCAGATTGAGCTTTAAATTACTTTCTCTTCGGACCTGAGTAGGAAAGGAGGAAGAGGAGTCAAAACTTTTTTTTTCTTTTACAAATTACGTATGGTGCAGGAATTCTTAGGTCCTGATAAATAATATTTTGTAAAAGTTGGAGGAATGTGTTAACTTCTTAGACACACTTCCGCTCTGGAAAAAGAAAAAAACTTGATTTTCGTTAACAGTAAAGACTTTTAAAAAGACAGAGAAAGAGACATAAACAGAAAACAGAGATTGATACATACTATAACAGCATTCACGTGACTTTTTCAGATCATCAACGCCTTCAACCAAGACCCTTCAAACAACTACAACCAGCAGAACAATCTAGGCTCCTCCTACAGGGGTGCCTACGACAGCGATGGCGCCCTAACGGATATGTCAACAGGCCGCAAGTCACATAGGTAGGTAATTAGTTTCCTTAAAACATTTTACGTATAAAATAGAGAGGTGAAGGTTAGCCCTCTACTTTGGTGAAGGGGGTATCGCTAACCCCACGACAGGTGGATACTTGTATGTGAACTGTGCTCTGAGGAACCGGAGATATTCGAATGTAGATTTTTTTTAAAGTATATAATTATTATGGAAGTTGCCATCAAGCGGCTGAAATATTAACCTCAGTCATAAAAGCATTACACGTGATTATTCTATGACATGTTTACTCTCGAAATAACTTTTGATATTTCAATTTCAAGGCGTCAAAAACAAAGGGTGATTTGGGCTCTAGGGGTATCAAAACGCTTAACTCAGTCCTGTTGTTTTGTGTTCTAAAATTCAAATCAGAAAGAGGTTTTGGCTGTCTTTTTCAAGTACAATGGTCTCCTTGTGGTTGGTGTCATTCCAAATAATACTGCTATAACTTCTCACTTTGTTCAAAAGCTGAAAAATGTCTTTGATGAGCAGAGACTAAAGACTAGCCCCTCTCACGTAATACTCATCCACAACAATGTTTTTCCTTATAAAGCAAGTGTCACAACTTTGTGCTTAAAAGAATAAAGAACCCAGGTTTTGCCTCATCCAGCGTACAGTTCGAAAAACAAAAATTCAAGACAAGAACAATGAACTAGAAAGTGTTCTGTTCCACTCCCACTCTGGTTATTCCCTTATCTGAAAGTGAAGTTTGCCTGACCAAAGTTTGAACGCATTCCGGACCGAGGAAGAGCTGTCAATTCAGAGCTGCGAAGCATACGGGAAGCTGACTAGCACTGTGCCCACCAAAAGTGGCTGTTTAGGATTAAATCTAGCATACAAAATTGCGGAGAATGTTTCCAGGGTCTGGAAGTTTCAAGTCCATAGCATTTTGAGATATTTCACAAAGTCCATTACTTTTTATTGACCCTCGTGGATAGCCCACTCTCTGACCAAAAGACTGGACAATTTCCCCGCTGTAGCAAGGCAGTTATACGCCACAATCTTTCCAGTATAGTCAGAGGTTTGGGGAGGGGAGTACTTTTCTCCGCACTTACGGTGTCTTCTAGCCGAGAGTCTTTCGAGCGAGGGTTCTGTCCTGCGAAACGTTAA
>NW_004797286.1:1462744-1464653 GCF_000002075.1 Aplysia californica | reverse complement strand
ACACACACACACACACACACACACACACACACACACACACACACACACACACACACACACACACCTCCACCCCCCAAAAACTCACTGTATATCGCCTTCGAAACGACCTATTTGTGTCTTGTAGAAGGTAGAAAAATATACACCATTGTATCTATTTTCATTACTGAGGACACAAAGCAGGATTCCGCATTTTTAAGAAAGGAAAAAGAATAATCATGAGTGGACTAACTGAAAGAAAAAAAGATGTTGATGTAGTACGTTCAGCTTTCAAAACTTTCACGTTCTTCTTGTTAGTGAGACGGTGGCTAGAATGAGCATATTTATATAGCAAAATAAGCAGGGACTTGACAACATGAAAGATAAAAAAGGACTGAGTTTGAATGCTTTGAAAATCAAACTAAAGGCTTAGAATAAAAACCCAGAAGTGCATTCTTTGGACTTAAGACACAGGCCTCATTGGTTCGGTTCTATTTATGAATATGTTTGGGTTGATGTGGGAGATGTTGGGGGAGGGGGTGTTTGGGAGTTTGTACAAAGTATAATAATACCCTCTTAGCATTAGTAGCTAATTTAGACATCAAACACGGATACTAATGTCCATTGCACTGAAGAGAACATAAGAACTTTATAGTTCCCTTTTCTTCACCATCCCCAACAGCTTTCATTTTGTCTACGTTGATGCTATTTGTCTGAAATTTGGCTGAACCTGAATAAAAGAACCATGAGGGGGAAATATTGATTTTAAAAACATTTCAATATCGTGATCCAAACTCAGAAGCTCCCTATTATGAGGTGTCTGTCTTTAACCAATTAACAATGCTAATCCAATAAACCTCAGACTTCCACTCAAACTCACGTCCCAAACAGAGCCAGACAATTAAGGGCAAGCATTGCTTCACTGGGGATATGACGCGTTAATAACAGCTGTCCTCCCCGACATCACACCCAAGTTATTTCGTCAGCTCAAACTGGTCACGGCAAATTGTCGATGGCGATAGGGTAGATGTAAGTTTGTTTTATACAGCGTCCCTCACAAGGTGGAAGGAGTGAGAGAAGGTGGCAGAGGCTGGGCTGATGTAGGTGGCCAAATAGACTGGCCACTTGACAATGAGACGAGTTCGTGATTCACTTGCGCCAAGTTAATGTCAATATTGGCAGCCCTGTCTCGTTGGCTGCAGACGTGCACAGTCATATGAGCCGATGTAGAAGTTTTCTATTTAAGAATTAGAACTAATGGAAGCCAAATTAGTTCGGAATGGCTGCAGTCTTGATCGGATGGATATATATCTATAACAAAACGTGTCAACTGATTTTGCTGCGTCATTTGTACAGCTTTGGGATAAAGCCTTTTCAGTGTTTGAAGAAGACGTTGTGGATATAATTAGGACGTGAAGAGTCTAGGTAAGCCGGTATTGAAAATAACGTTCGGTAGATACTGTCAGTGTAATCACATTCGACGTCATTATAGTTTTTCATATATTAAGAATAAATAATGAAAGTAATGTGTAATAAACACATCTTATAATTTTAATGAAAGCAAACAAAAAAATTATGTTTCAAAAGTAATCTTTCGAACACAATGCTATCCCTTAACTCAAGAGGTGAGACTCCAGTTTACAACGCGGATGCTACGGGTTCGAATCTATGTAAGGAATTTCTAGATTAATGCTTTTTGGACAATCAAAGCCTCCTGATTTATAGACATATCACTGCACTAGAATTACAAAGTTTCATATGCTCAGTACCTAGCTTTGAGAAATTTGACGTCAAAATTTTGAGTTTCACCTATCAAGCTTTTTCGAATGTAGTAGTAATAGTAGTAGTAGTAGCAGCAGCAGCAGCAGCAGCAGCAGCAGCAGCAGTAATAGTAGTAGTAGTAGTAGTAGTAGTAGTAGTAGTAGTAGTAGTA
>NW_004797286.1:1457677-1459811 GCF_000002075.1 Aplysia californica | reverse complement strand
CCCCCCGTTTCCCTTTTCCAGGTCCTATAGATTACAAAAATGCCCCTGGGTTTATACGAATGAGTGGACAAGACTGACGATCTACGAAAACTTACTTTAAATAGCAGAAAAGTACTGTGGGCAGTCAGTTCATGAGGTTTCAAAGCTCCCCCGTTATTAACCATTTTGCGTTCAAGTGTAGGTCTATTTTATCGTTATTCTTGTGTAATTAACTATAACCCGGTCAATGTCACATATTATAATCAAATATGGCACAATTTATGTGACACATAACAAATGTGTATGTAGGGCAGAAACCGGATCTCAGACTTTTTTTGTGAGAATATGATATAATCCAGTAGATGAATTCTATACATGTGCAACTCTACTACTGAGGTGGGATCTAGTTATTGTTTTGTTGTGACAGCGCCCAGACGTCCTCGGGTGATAAAGTAGAGACCTAGATCTACCACATTGAACGTAAAAAACTACATTATGAATAATTTTCTTGAGTTTATTTTTAAAGAGAGAAAAGTGTGCGAGCTCGATGCCCGTGTTTAGTTAATTTTTTATCAAAATATCCTTAAATACTTTTTCTAAACGAATCTTAATCTTCATTCCAGTCATACCACTTTCAGCAAGATGGGAAGATCTTAACTTAATTAGGACAGGTGTGATGTTTTCTTGAGACGTTCAGAGAGGCGAACCTCACTTCATTATATCCACTTCTCATGTTTAAATGCGCTCAAGTAGGTCACGCTTGACATTTCCAGTGCAAATACTCACTTGTTCATAACGTTTTTATAGCGATTTCAGCACTTCTCCGTGCCAGCACGTACGCGGTCACCAGCGTAGTTCGCGAGCCTTCCTTTGCTCTGTTCAAACTGTTCTATTCATTGCAGTATTCCTTGTGTTATTTTGGTGTCTCGGCATCTTATTCTTCGTGCATTTTAATTAGTCTCAGAAGTTGACTAACTACAATACAAAAAGAAAGCCACACACAGTTCTCCTTGATCGCTTGTCTGACCGTATGTACATGGGTGTGTGTATTTTAACGTAACTTTGAAAACAGTACAAGTTTTATCTAGACCGGAAAAAAATATCTCATGGCTTCTAGAAGTCCACGGAAAGCCATCCGTCTTTCAACCCAAACACGAGCCAGTTAAGGCCAACTTTGTGATGGAATGCCATCACTGAAAATTGAGCTCGAACTCACATCTTAATTGACAGATTGTTGACGAACTATGATCGAAGTGCTCGTTTATTCCCACCAAAATACAAACAATCCAGTTCATTATTTCCTCTTCACTTTAAGGGATCTTGCTAACAAGATCGTATGGAGAAGCTTAAAAGAACGAAATAAAAGCAGCCAAAAGTATGAAATTTTGGAATAGAACTTTTGAACTACATGTACATATCCAACCCAAGCCATGCTTGTCTGCTCTTAGAAATACAGTGTGTATACTTTAGGGCAGGGGGTCATGTGGGTGCTTGTGTATGTTTGACTTTGGGGATGAATAGCCAGTGCTTCTAAGTAGTCTTGATGAAATACATGCAATAATAATTCTGTCTTTAGAGCTGCTTCGAACACAAGTTTAAAACTAAAGTGTTGGACCAAATTTCACCTTGTTATTTCGTTACAAAAAGGGAGCATTTTTTGACTGCTTCCATCGAATGTACAATGGCGTTGTGTGAATTGGATATCCAGTTATCAGTGGTTGGGTCAAAGAATGGTCCGGACGCAGCTGTGTGAGTGACAAACACGAACAAGTGGCCCCTTGTCGGTCAGCTTGTTTTGATGTGTTGACGTGAAACATGTGAGCATGCCGAGAAGCCTTTGATCGATCGGGGCCGGTATGCATGGATGGTGCATGCCACGTGGTCAAGACACCGTCTTGAAATGTTGGCCTTGATCTTGGCTTTACAAGAGCTTGCCAGTGACGTTCTTACCTGGGAACAGGTCTTTTGTGTTTTGTATTGGGTTTTGGAGGAGGGGGAGAAGGGGAAAATGGGTAAACACCAAAACAGAAAAGACAACAGGTGTTATGGAGGACAGTCTGCCGCGGAGAAACTGATAATTTGTTGGACAGAGAAACAGACAGACAGAGAGAGAGAGAGAGAGAGAGAGAGAGAGAGAGAGAGAGAGAGAGAGAGA
>NW_004797286.1:1455939-1457577 GCF_000002075.1 Aplysia californica | reverse complement strand
AGAGAGAGAGAGAGAGAGAGAGAGAGGATTGAGAAGGGGGGTAGAAAGAGAGAAAGAGAGTGAGTGAGAGAGAGAGAGAGAGAGAGAGAGAAAGAGAGAGAGATGTAAAACGTGTTATATAGGAGGGGACAAAAAAAGCATTGTCACAGTAACGTACTAATCTGCGGCCGCCAACTGATTTTACGATGGCATTAGTGTTGCTCACTATCCTCCCGTTTCACTTCGTGCAGGACATTATTTATGGCAACCAAAAATAGCAGGTCATTGAACCCATTTGTGACAGGCATGCTTCTTTTCCCTCATCTGAATAGGTGCACATGAAATGGTCGCACTGGTTGTCGACGGCAGAAGTACATTATCTTATATTGGATATAATGAGAAATGAGAAATGGTAGTAGACGAAGAGAGAGGAAGATTAAATCCATTATCTACCACGTGTTAGAAAAACTTGTGTATGTCATAAGGAAACGTATCCCCACCCAGCATATCATTGTAATCCTTTGTTTCATAGTTTTGGTCATTGTGTAGTATACCTCTTTCAACATTGTGAGATTATTTAAGAGGCGAGACCTCCGAATTTAACGTTCATTTCCGATGGGACTGAATCAAAGAGGTAGAGAGCTTTTAAAATTCCCGAACATAACCCAAGTTCAGAACGCGTTGGTGGGAATTCGAACCAGGACCATCCACATCGAATTCGGGCCGTATACCAGCTGAGCTATCTGTACGCCAATTTTACCCTCCGACAAGGGCGTGACTACAAAATTCCCAGACAAACGCAAATTCAGAAGCAGACAGTCAGCAGCTGTAGTCTAGGGGGGCTTGCCGTTTCCATTGACTTAACTGCACAAAGAGCGGACAAGGGCTCACTGGCTCCCTTAGTTTGCCATTGAAATAATGTTTTACAAGCCGATGATCCTGCCTGTTACAAGGGAGGTCATTGTTGAAAACGAGAGCATTATGACCCTTTTATCTGCGAGGAGCGAGACTTAAATTGGGATGAACGAGGGGGGAAAAGCCTTCGGTAAACATCTAATGTATTCAGACGTAATTAAAAACCCTTATTTTTTTCGTGCTTCAAAGGGGGATGGAGGAGTGTACGAAAAAAAAATAGAAAAAGACAAACGATTCTATAACGGTAGCGAGGCTTAGAAAGACCTAGACTTTGGAGATAAGAACTGGAGGGAAAAATAATGATTGAAAGAGAAAATGAATGAAAAAGTGATACTAAAAGGATGGAAATAAAGCTGCTGTTGAAAACTTCAGTACTTATGCTTATGGGTTGTCACAATACAAAAGTAAAATGTAAAGGGAGACAGCACAAACTGAAAGGGAGTTGGAGCAAAGAGCTCTGAAATCGAAAATACGTCTTGGGTAAAGTCTCTCGAGAGCTCGAAAATAAAGTGAAGAAAGTATTCCCCAAATTAAATACTTCCAAGTTCAAAGATTTTGAAACACACTTTTGAAGGATTAGAAAGGGTGGCGGTGGTTCACGATGCTGAGGGGGGATTGGTTTTGGGTTGTGTAGGATTTAGCGCGGAAAGAGAAAGATAAGGAGGACGGAATACAAAATGAAAAGGGAAAATTAGGACAAAAATCAGCATAAAGCAAAGACAGAGGGGAAAAGAGAGAGACGGG
>NW_004797286.1:1453903-1455060 GCF_000002075.1 Aplysia californica | reverse complement strand
TCTCTCTCTCTCTCTCTCTCTCTCCCCTCTCTCCTTCTTTCTTTCTCCCTCTTTCTCTTTATCTATCTGTCTCTCTTTTACTCTTTCTCTTTCTTTCTCACTTTTTTTTTCTTGGGATGATATTTTCGCTCCTGCACGAACACTGTTGAAAAATCATCCGTCTCTCTTACCTCGTTTGGTTGAATAATTCTAATCACGGATGTTGCTCCCTGGACTAGCTCCCTGTCAACCATATATGTAATAAACGGTTTCATGCACGCCCTGTTCTGTCTCTAAGATAGGAAGTAAAGAAGAGAAAATTCCAGCTTGAGACTCTCCAGATGCCCAACAATCTCGAGTGGACTTCAATAGTTCATGTGCGACCCATTGTTTCTCCCTTTGAGGGCTAAAATTACATTTCAGTATTAAACTTTTGCTCGTCTTTGCCCTAGTGCTGGTGTTATAGTCGGTATGGTTTAGTGGGGTTTCACCTTCTTGTTGCGATCTGTTCTTAAAAAGAGTCATAATAAGCATCATAGTTCGCCTTTGAAGGTTTAGATTTATTTTGGGTTTCTTTTGATCGTTTGCCTCTGTCTTTTTTGTTTGCTTTTGTAGTTGTAATGTTACTTTTGTTTGTTTTCTGTTGCGGGTTTGGGTTAAGGGAGGATTGTTGTTGTTTTTTTGTTGTTGTTTTTTTTTGGGGGGGGGGGTCAGTTTCACTTGGAACTGGACTATGATCCATTTCTTTTTTAAAATAAAAATGTTCTCTAAGTGTCAGTGGGGAGGAGGTCATGTTGTACGGTCAACTTTGTTGACAGTGCGCACACCCCACTCATCCAGGTGTCAATCCGGTCAGTTGTCGCGTCTGACCCAGTGGCCCGGTCACCCAGGACTAAGCTCGCACTGCGATCAAAAGATTCAAGGGTTTTTGGAGGGGGGTTTACAGAAGGTGTTTGCTGATGTCGAGTGAATGTTTGATGGCGTTTGTGTATATTTGTGTATATGCGCCAACGCTTGCAAAAAGACAATTTGTCCGTGAGAATGGCTGTGTGTGCGAACGAGCGTGTGTGTCTGTTTGACTGTGTTTGTGTGTGAGTGTGTTGTGTGTGAGTGTGTGTGTATATATGAGAGATATTTGTGTGTGCATGCGTACTTGTGTGTGTGAGTGTGTGTGGGGG
>NW_004797286.1:1450055-1451387 GCF_000002075.1 Aplysia californica | reverse complement strand
GCTCTCTCTCTCTCTCTCTCTCGCTCTCTCTCTCTCTGTCTCTCTTTCTCTCCCTTCCTTTCTCTCTCTAATATTATTTGGTCTTGGAAGTGGGGTTGTATGTTTCGTATATTGTGTGGTTGTCTGCAATAAAACTTTCTCACAACAACCTACCTTTCAAAAACTCAAATAAACCAAAGACTTTTATAATTACACGTTCTTGTAAAATATTTTTTTCCAGCAGCTTCCAGCAGCTCACAAGGATCTGCGTGGCAAAACACGTACTCCCTGTCCGACATGTCCTGGGAGATTCCACTCTCTTTGCTGCTCATCTCGGTGAAATGGTGGGAGAACTTCTGCGACAACGTAAGTACCAAAACCATAATGAATTGTTATTGTAATTTTAAATGTCATTGTAATTATCATTGTAATTATCATTGTAATTATCATTGTAATTATCATTGTAATTATCATTGTAATTATAGATGTTCCACACCCCAACCGACACATTCGAGATCAATACGGTGGCAGACTGCCAACCTGGGCTCACAGAGGGATACAATGTATGTGTCCCAGCAGAAAGATGGAGATACATTTGTTCTCGATTTTTCATTCCCCATTCCCTTCAGACTTGTATACTTCTTTAAAGCAAACGTTCATTTTCAACTTACCCACGGCATAGAGTTGAGATTTCCACCATCTTCTTTGTGCTTTTTTTTTTCTGTACAACAAACTCAAGGTAACAGTAACTTCAACTCGCCTCTCCTTCTACAAGCCTGACTATCATCCAAGAAATATTCCTCCACGCACTCCAACAGCACAGCTTACCTAAATTTATGACACTGTCTGACATGGAATCCGATTCACTGTCTCCAGGACTTGCGAATTGGCTGCCTGTATGTGCCTATCAAACAATTCAAGGATGCCCTCCATCGATGCAGAACCAAATGCTACATCTTGGTCAGTTTATGCAAGATTGGCGTCATCTTTGGTCTGGCATTCCTCTTGGTACCCGACCTGGCACACTTTCAGGATGCTTTTGGTGACGTCATCAACAGACCACCTACCCGCCAAGTGAGTTCAGGATGTCAGTATGAGTGTGTGCGTATGTACATGGATGTTTATATGTGTGTGTTTGGGGTGCGTGTTTGGGTGCTGAAACTTGTGAGGCTGTGGAGATATGTGTGCGTATTCGTGGATATGTGTATGTGAGTATGAGTGTTAACCTTTAGTATGAAAAGATATCAACCGTTTGAGGATATTGTAAGGTATGTGTATGTTTGTGTGTGTGTGTGAGAGAGAGAGAGAGAGAGAGAGAGAGAGAGAGAGAGAGAGAGAGGGGGAGAGAGAGAT
>NW_004797286.1:1448798-1449955 GCF_000002075.1 Aplysia californica | reverse complement strand
GAGAGAGAGAGAGAGAGAGAGAGGGGGAGAGAGAGATAGACAGAGAGAGAGAGAGACAGAGAGAGAGACAGAGAGAGACAGAGAGAGTACGTGTTTGAACTGCAAATCACGCAGGTTAGAAATTCTGTCTTACTATAAATAATGTAGCTTTGATTTACGAATTAACAAGTTACTTTAACCCTTCATTCTATTCCTTAAACTGAACCCCTTTTTGCACTCATATTTTTTCACAGGCTAACAATCTGACCAAACCTGTCGTCATAATGCCACCTCAACTGAATGTCACCATGTCACCCCTGGCCGACTTGAATCCCCTTCAAATGGGTCCGCAAAGACAACCGGGAATTTCTGCCCAACCGGGTGTTTCCAGCAATTACGACCCTGAAACTGCCTTCGAAAGCGTGGAAGTGCTGAGATGCTACCAAACGAATACCACCGCTGACGGAAAGAACGTCACTGTTTGCGACTTCTTGTACACATATCGATGGGGGCAATGGGAGACCTACCTACCTCTCATAGTTCAAATCGCGAGTTCAGGACTGTGTTATTACTTCGCAAGGCTGGCGTGTAAGCTCTGCATGCAACGGATTTCTTTCGCCATACCTCTGAGTTTAGCAACTCCGGTCTCTGTGGCAATTATCATAACGGTGAGTGATAAACAGATATTTGATATTAATAAAGACTTTTAACGATCCAAGTATGAAATATAAACAGTTTCGATCTGAGGAAATATCAATAGCTGAAATATGAATCTGAGTAACTTTTGTATCTTGAAAAATATTCAACAGTGTTTGTCTTTAGTGCGATTTTATTCTGCACCCTTAACGTGGGATATAATTTCACTTATACGGTAATCAATCTAGATTTTGAACGAAAATATTTTTCTTTGCTATTCAGTTTTATTACGTGTATTTCAGATGTGTTATGTTGACAATAGCCTGTTGGAACTGATGCCTGGCTTCTTAAAGTGGACTTGTACGGAAGGGAACGGGGAGCGGCGCTGGCTCATCTGGCACCTTGGGCTGGGCTTTGGCCTGTGGTGGGCCTCCCAGCTGTGGGTCACCCGGTACATCTGGACACCGAGGGCACCCAGGCTGGCCTTTACAGAGAGGTGAGTGGCAAGAGGCGTAAGAGGTGGTTGTGGAGTGTGTATAAGT
>NW_004797286.1:1444784-1448456 GCF_000002075.1 Aplysia californica | reverse complement strand
CCTCTCTCTCTCTCTCTCTCTCTCTCTCTCTCTCTCTCTCTCTCTCTCTCATTTTCTGTCTGATCCTAGTATGATAATTGCCTAAAGAAAATTTCATTCATACGTTTTTAGTGTAGGCTTTTTAAAACCAGAGTACAAATAGTGTTAAAAGCAATACGTCATCATCATCATTATCATCATCATCATCATCATCATCATCATCATCATCATCATCATCATCATCATCATCATCATCATCATCATCAAAGCGATAACATTATATCATGTTTTTCTGTAGATTTTCCAACTTTTGATATAGACCGGTACCTTTCATGCAATTGCATGTCTGTGTGTCCCCAGGTTGTTCTTGTTACCCCAGTACTGTGGGGTTCTCATAGAGCAGTCTTTGCTGCTGAATCGACGAAGGAATGATAGAGAACGCATTCTCAAGGTAAGTTCCTTTTCTTTCATTCCGAATCCCGCAATCCTCTGGATCGTTGGGCCACCATAGGATACACTCGTCTGGGCAGTTGACTCTGTTTCCGGTCCGTGAGTGTTATGTGATTTTATGTATATAACATTAGATGAACAGAACAAAAGGGTTAATAGCTACCAAAACACGTAGTCTCAAGTTTGCAAAGTAGGAGTTTGAGCAGGCAATAGGTGCCAATGGCTCCTCATTCTTTCTTTACATTATCCCTTGTAATTCAAAATATGCTTGGGTAGATCGCCAAAAGGTTTATGTGTATTTTCTAAAATACACAAAAATCAGAAAACCACGTTTCAGTAAGGCTTTTCTTTGAGACAATCTGAACAGCATAGACCATGAAACGTGTTTTTTACATGTTGTATGTGTTTTGTATGCATTGAGTAAAAGGGAACAGAGATAATCGTGGTTCCCAATATTACTTTAACCTACTAACCAATAATATTCACTGTTTTGTCTTGAAAGTAAGATCCTGTCCGAAGATCTCAAAATATTGGAAAAAGCACCCTAAGTAAATATTTTTATTTCTACACTTTGGTTGTGTATTGGACGTTGTCGTACTTTTTAAGAGGGATTTTGGTTGCGAAGTAGGTTTCTTGAGTTTGGTGCCTCTTGCTTCGCTTCTGAAAGATTTGTTTCTGAACCAACGTGATTTGAAACGTTTGTCGATCTCTCAAACCTTCCCTACTAGTTATCGATACAACATAGGCCAGAAGTCATCAATGTTTAAAAAGCTTATTTCGTACATGGGGCATTTCTGACTGCAGTAATGGCTCTCTTCAGGAATTGGCCTTTTCCGATGACGTGAGTATGGACAGCGGCAGTACGGACGCCACTATCAGACGCCAGAGAGAACACGTTGTGCCCAAGATCTATGTGTGCGCTACCATGTGGCACGAAACTGAACGAGAGATGAGGCAGCTGCTACAGTCCTTGTTCAGGTACAGGAGACCGTTTGTCTTCGTGTTTCTATAATAACTGTAACACAGTTGTTATCGTTGTTCAGTCAGTTACTTTTTCCTGTTGCTGCAGTTGTCATCATTTGTGTTGTAACTGTTGTTGCGGCTGTTGTTGGTGATGCTCTCGTTATGGTGTTGTTGCTTGTTTGTTTTGTTTGTTGTTGGGGTTTTTTTGTTATTGTTGTTGTTGTTGATGATGATGTTGTTACTGTTACTGTTGTTATTATGGAAGTTATCATAGTAATATGGGTTTTTCACTTTAAAGGGTTCAAGACTTTTATTTAGGTTTTGACTTTGCTGATGCTATTTGTTTCAAACCAATATGAAAAATTCGTCTTCCAAGGGAAGTAGAAAGCCATTAGAAACTTTTATTTATAGATGGAAGTTTAATTCGGAGGTTCCGTTTCTTAAATAATTTAACAACGTTGAAAGGCGTATTAAACCCACTCACCAGGGCTTTTTTTAATAGGACATATTGCTCATTTGTTATATATTTCAGACTAGACATTGACCAGAGTGCCAGAAGGAACGCGCAGGATTATTTCAATGTTCAAGACCCGGATTACTATGAGTTTGAAGGTAAGCACAATCAGAATATTAATTACAGTAGGATAACCGGCATCTGTGGTCTAGCGATAAGTCGTTTCGCTGTCGCACGCTGGAGTCCCTAGTTCGATTCCCTATCATAGAGAATCTTTTTCGAGTATCTTGGTCTCTTTTGTTGGGATGTTGTACCCTCTGAGTCTGGGCTGTCCCTGCCAGGCAGTGTCGGAAGCCTACATCCTAAATTATCTAAATTGCGTCCATGGGGGCGTAACACACCTACATTAAAAAAAACCCAGTGAACTGAGGAAAGCTAACGAATATACCCTCAGAAAACCAGCAGGAGCTACAATGACATAGTTGATCGAGTAACACAAGTGGGCACTAAGACTTGTACTCAAATGAACGCTTGTGGTACTTGTTTCCTATCTCGTCACTCTTGGTGCTAGGCCATTAATGCTACGCCTTCAAAATAGGAAATGTGTATTCAGTACGAAGTTAAAACAAAGGCCCCCTGAATCCTTGAACGACTTTTTGCGATTTACTTGGAGTTTACGAATTTAAAAAGCTATCTGACAGCTTCCATGGGGTTATAAAAATATGCCAGTTCTAGACAGACAAACATCTTAATCCCGCTTTTACGCAGTCGTTTGTAGAAGAAAAAAAAACCCAAACAAAATAAGGGCGGGGTCCGTCTGTATTGAAAAGTTTGAGTATCTTTTTAGAACGCTTTTTGTCCAAACTGTGATTTCATGGAAGTATAGTTTGGCAATAAAAATACTAAAGTAGGAAGTGAATTGAAAAGAAAAATAAACAACTGTAGTGTTTAGTAGGATTTTCGACGTAGTTTTCTCGCCAGTATCGCATAGTGCAAGCTAAGGTCTTTTAAAATCAGTTTTCTCTCATCATTGGACCCACGCTCCGTGTCCGTAGACCTTGCGGGGTTGAATAGTTCAAATGGCTTGGCAGACAGCAAAACCGGTTAGGGGGGAATCTTGCCCTTAACGCATGACTGCATGTCGAAACGTCCTTTCTTTTATCAAAATGGCTGAATGAAAGGAGAGGGGCGCGGCCACTGGGGTAGCTGTGTAGAGATATTACAGGTCGAAGTATAGAAGAATAACTCCAACATTTTCGGATAGACAGTTAAACAGCGCTACTGAATTCGAATCTATGCCTTTTACAAGCAGAAATGAAGACAGGCTAAAGTGTGTAGTATTTACAAGAATTGATAAAACGCGTTCACGTTGACAGTGACAGTGTTCAAGTTGCGAACTGAATTATATAACGTCGAACGCCTCGGAATGCTGCTAGTCGGCTTTGGTGCGTGACCGCTGTTCTGCTATGTACACCCTTAAAAATACTTAAATACGCTTTCGGTTCTAAAGGGTATCAAGCGAATTGCCAACTTGTTTGTGAACATAAAAGAGGGGAGAAGAGGTGGGGGTTTTCGTGGGGTTTGGGATTCCTGGTCTTTTGAATAGCTTCAGAAAAAAAATAGTGTGTGCTGGCGTGTTCTGAAGAGACTGAAAGCAGAGATTATTTTTCTGTCTTTTTCTTTTTTTAAATTCAGCAAGCTGAACATCCCACGCAAGTCGGAAAAAAAATCAAGCTTTTTATATAGTGTTTAGATTGGTTAAGTTACAACAAAATACAGACAAAAACACACATGCGCTGGTGCACACGCACACACACACACACACA
>NW_004797286.1:1441519-1444662 GCF_000002075.1 Aplysia californica | reverse complement strand
ACACACACACACACACACACACACACACACACACACGGCGCGCGTGCGCGCACCACACACATAACACAAACACTCACACGCACGCACAGACACAAACAATGACACATACGTATACACACTCTCAGAGGCACCCAGACACTCAAGAAGGCAGTTAAATCCAAGTAGGCCCAGACGCTCTGTTAAAGAGCGTTTTTACAACTGTTATGTCGTAATGTAACATGTAAAATGAGTGGTACCACAGTTTAAAGAAAGCACTAGTAGCCACAAGATTAAGCAGTGAGATAGCGGTAGTCTGCTTATATTACGTGTGTTTTCATGAGACTATTTTTCTGTAACGCTGTCTTATTTTCAGTGTCTCTGTCTGTGTCTGTATATGCACCCCTCTCCATCCTCACCCCACAAACACACATCCTGAGTCCGTCTTTCCTTCCCTCAACTCCAAGGACGAATCATGCGCTGCAACAGTGCGTTACGGCTCGGGTCACTGCTTTCCCCAGGACCTAACTTTAAAATTTAAATTCGAATTTGAGAGATATCCCGTATTGCAGCGCATAACATAAGAAATTCAATTTCAATATGTATTGCCAATATTTGTTGTTATTTCTGTATAAATAAATTAGAGAGCATATATTGGTTGGGTCAGCTTCTCCTGCTAAAAAAAGACACTATATAGATGGGAAACGAAATAATAACCCGCTTCAGATCCTCTTGTAACAATAATGATAATAAGAATAAGAGTTATCGATGTCATAGTGTATATCATCCTTTTCTTTATAGATGGAATTCTAATCCTTTTCTTTATAGATGGAATTCTAATAGAGGATATTTCTACTCGAAAGATGGTACGGTAGATCTTAAACTCTATTATTACAACTACAGAGACATCCAAAAAACCTAATGTCTGTAAAATGGTTGTAATATCTTTCGACTTCATAACCAACATTGTAACGCTTCTAAATCAGGCATCCCATTTGCTGATTAGCACATCAACTCAATAATGGCCATTTAGTGCAAGAGTAACAAACTAAAATGAGAATGAATTATATTCAACTATATTCAGGAAGGGGGGGGGGTATCGGGGTTTATTGCTTTTCATGAAATTAGAATGTACCAAAGCGAACAATGCCGCTCGCATAGTATTATTACGTGTATTACTGTATATTCTCCTCAAGAAATATGTGGTAGGAGGTGTGCATTCACTCTAAAATCAGGATAAACCTCTGAATGAAATGCTTCACGAATTTTATTCCGTTTTTTCTTCATACATCCCAATCATATCAATCCTTTTTTAACGCAGCCCCATTTTAAACATTTCCCTCAACCCCGTTTGTGTATTTTTGTTTCTGTCAGCATTGTTCTCAATTGTTTTCATAATAATAATACAAGATTTTTAAAGTCTCAGGCGCCTTTGGCGGTTGTTCACTGGCCCTGTTTTATATCCTTTCTATTTCACATGAACTTATCTCGAATCAGAGATAAAATTTTCGAGGATAAATGATAGTTGTTGAATTGAAACTTTTGCACTCTTTTTATCGTAATTTTGATTTTACGAAAAGTTTTTACTTAGATTTTTTTTCTGTGCTTTTTAGAAAACCTATTTGTCTCGAAATACCCCCCACTCCGGCCAACATTTCCCTGACCCCTATCAATGCACTCTCCTTCTCAGCCAACATATTTGTGGATGACGCTATGGACTTTAACGAGGAGGGCGAGTGGATGCCCAACATGTTCGTGAGACAGCTAGTGGCAGTTGTCGATGAAGCTGCTAGGTAAGTAATTCAGAAAATTGTGTGAGAACTTAATGTGTTGTTCCCCTTTTAACGCCGGGCTTCTGGGATCGCATGATTAGGAGCGTTTTTCTTACACGCTAAAAAAAAGACCCTTGAGCTCGATTTCCGTGCGGGGAAGATACTTTATCATACCAGTCATCTTTCTTATAGGATGTAGTATCATTTAATTTGCAGTGTTTCACACATCTCGAAGGAAGCCGGTGTGAAGGAGGGCGATGAAGAGGGAGGAGGGAGGAGCAAAGAAGAAAGGAACCTCTCAGATCCAACGAGAATAGAGAGCTATCAATGTCAACAAGGAGGTCGGCAATCGTAGCTCAAGAATTACCTAATAGAAAGGGGATTGGCTTGACGTAGATGGGTTGGAGTAAACGCCTTTCCCTCGGACACAACTGGGAACCAACATGCCATCTCTTATCGATATACCCCCCGGTGCTTATGTTTGCTTGGACAGTTACGAGAAACTGTAGTTCAACTCCAAAATAAAGAAGGCAAACAGAAATCAATTAATGATGCGCACAAAATGGCTAAAGTCAATTTGGTTTGTAATTATTAGCTAAACACAGGTCTATCAGGGGCAAAGGTTGCATTTTATGAGACAAGTCACTCTTTTATTTGGGATACTGAAATAAACGCCCTCAAACGTGTCGATGGCGACATGCAGTATTGCGCGTTGGGTGTTTCAGGGTTATTTTTAGTCAGGTGGCGTATCTTTTGCACAAAGAGTCAGTGCAATAAACGCTCTACAAAATTTTCTATTATGGAAGCCAAACAAAATATTTTTCTCAGCGCCGATGGCGACATCTATACCAATAAGAATGAATCATCGTTTTGCCTTCTGCTCTTGGTCAAGGGGTAAGAACATAAGCGTTTAGTCGATTACCATGAAATGCATCTCAACACAAGTCGGCTCAAATTATGGACAAAAAGTTTGCAGCTTTTATTTCGATCCAGACCATGGACTTGAATTGTAGTATCCTAGACAGAGCACTGTCAAGGCCATCATTCTTTGCCCTCTATAAAAAATTTAGTTGCGAAGTGTGCGCACGATGGGCGCCAAAAAATGAAAGACAAAACGCCGTTGTTGCTTTAATCGAGTGGGCGCTGTTTCTTTCACCCCTTGCACTTCGCCAGGCTTCAAATTGAGTCGAATGCTGCACTCCATGTTAAACTAAAATTACGTCAGAGTGCACAATCTAGGATGTTATAAATAATACAATACAACCTTTGACCCAGACAAGTGATGATGGTAGTTAACCAAGTAATATATTGGCTGAAATTTTGTTTTCATAACCATTTAGGGCCATAACAGGATTACATGGAGGGTTTTTTGGTCGCTCTGTTATCCCCCCCCCC
>NW_004797286.1:1440022-1441419 GCF_000002075.1 Aplysia californica | reverse complement strand
CACACACACACACACACACACACACACACACACACACACACACACACACACCAACAACACCAACACCATCACCCCCACACCACCACCCTGAGTGTTACCTCTATTTTCACATACTCTCAAATACATTTCAGTGGTTTGTCTTTGTGCCCAATTTGACATAATTTACAGGAAGGAAGACTGTTGTGCTAAAGTTCCCGCAATAATTCCCGTTCCCAACAACCTTGGGGCTTTTGCATAGCCAAATAATATTCTCTTCTCACGCTTCGAGCAAGTTCGGCTATGCAGTGAGCTGTTTGAACTAAATAATTTCTGAAAACATTCTGTAAAATATTCAAGTTTTCGTTGATTCAATCTCGCCTCTGCATCGGCGTGTTCATGGTTTGTTGAACTTTTTAAAACCTTTTTGTTGACTTTGGTTGTAGTCTGAATCTTGGATTATTTCTCTGGACAAGAATTTCTCAGCAAAAATAAAAAGACAAACTTTTTATAGATGCTTCATTCATAAAGAAATGACCCATTAATATTATGTCTAATGCTGTAATAGCTAAAAAAGAAGGCATACTCAAAGAACACTCTTGATCAAATCTTTCGATTTCATTCTCTGTCTTTCTCCCTCACTCTCTCACTGTCTTTCTCTCTATCCCTATATATCTATGTCTCTCTCCCTCCCTCCCCCCCTCTCTCTCTCTCTCTCTCTCTCTCTCTCTCTCTCTCTCTCTCTCTCTCTCTCTCTCTCTCTCTCTCTCTCTCTCTCCTCATCTCAGAGTAGTCCCAATTTCCCACCCCCTTCCATCCACCACAATAGCTTTAGAGTATAAAATTTAAGGCGTTTTCATTGTGTACCACATTTGCCCAACAGCTTTCAGATATTCAAAACTTTGTTTGCGGTGACATTCCCTCTATTTGAACCGATTTCTATTAATCTCAGATTTTAAAAAAAAGTTTTTCGTTTTCCATTTAATTGTATTATGTGATCCAGTGGCCCAAAATCTCACCCCACTCACTTCCTTTCAGTCTCTTCTCTTAAAGCTGTTTTTTTTTTTAAACGCCCAAAGTATTTCAAAATGGTAGCATACTTTTGGGTGTACCCTTTTCCTCATCCATATCCAATTGTTCACATCCAAGACACCAAAATGCATCTGTTCCTTTGTCTTTCTAAACTATTCAACACTCCAGTCATCGAAACAACTTATATGCGTCTAGTAAGAAATTATGTTGATTCACTTGTTTAAATCTACGGTCATTTGGAATGCTGTAATGACATTATCTTGTGAAATAATTCTGCAATGTTCATTTCTAGACAGATAATATCTATCTATCTATCTATCTATCTACCTATCTATCTGTCTCTCTATCTATCTCTCTATCTCTCTATCTCTCTATCTATCTATCTATCT
>NW_004797286.1:1437793-1439671 GCF_000002075.1 Aplysia californica | reverse complement strand
TCTCTCTCTCTCTCTCTCTCTCTCTCTCTCTCTCTCTCTCCCTCTCTCTCTCTCTCCCTCTCCCTCTCCCTTTCCTTCTCACTCTCCCTCTCCCTCTCCTTCTCCGTCTCCCTCTCCCTCTCTCCTTGTCAGAAAAAGCTGGCGTGTGAGCGTGTGTTTATAGACATCTAATGTTTTTCTGTATGTCTCTGCGCTTGTGTTGGTGTGTATGGAACGGGGTGCGTGAGAGAGGGAAGGCGTAGGAGATGATCTTATGAAAGCGCACGATGTGGACAACACATATTAGATTGTTTTCCCTTATGGAGTCCCTTTTTACACAATCATGCCTTATCATATTTTATCTTATCTCGGCATCAAGTTTCCGCGCTATTTATGGAAACGGCTTATACGAACGCGAGACCCAGTGTTGGTGGGTGGGTTCAATGAATGGAAATGCAACACTCCTTCTCTAGCTTGCCGTCTTCCCGCCTACCTGAACTCGTTTCATTTCATCTTTTTTTCTCCTTCTCCTCCTTTTTATCGTGTTTACGAAAGACTCAAATGACGTCGACAACAGTTGGGCGAGCGGCGAGACCCCAATATTCTTGATCATATATTATAGCTTACCTCACTTTGATTTCAAAATGACACGCACACTCGGTCGTTCTTTAACGTCATTGAACAAACCGGGGGCTTGGTTATATTTCAATGGCACCCTTTAGGCATTGTGTGGACCCTAGGGAACTTATTTTTTAGATATTTATATATCATAGTGACATTATAGGTCCTAATCATAATTCGCTGTAAAATGTGGCAGGCTCGCTTCTTAGTATAAGTCACTTGCCTCACTACTATTAGTACTATGGCCTCTAAATGGAAGTAATAATATGTTTCACTATCGAACACACATATTATCTTCTCACTCGATTCTAGATAGCATAGTCTGGGGAAGACAATGTCTCGCCTTGAAAATAATGGATTCCGTCTTGTTGGTGTTCAACACTCGTATAAGTACATTTTATTTGGGCTTTTTTTGTCGTGTGCTGTTGCACTGTTGCTTTCAGTATTGTCGCTGTCGCCGTTGCTCTTGATGCTGCCAAGTTCTGTTGAAAGTTCTGTTGGTTTTTTTCCCCCAAGTCTTTTTATCTACTCACCTTTCGGCCCCTCGGTTGTGCTTTCTCCCGGGGTTTTTTTTTTTGGGGGGGGGGGGTTGGGGGGGGTTCAAAGACATTATTTTGTCCATGGAGAGGAGAAGGTCATTATCATGTCGACTCTCCATAAAAAAGAGCTACGTCACCACCTCCCCTCTCACTTTCACAATGCCCCCCCCCTCCCCCGATTGTTAATGAAGTCAGTATTTATTCATTTCCTTCTCCATCCTAACTGATCCCTACGATATATTCCTCTCATTTCTGTCTCTACTGGGATCCTGAGATCCTCCCACCACTGTAATACTGGTTGTTGCTGACCCACTTTGCCACATTCCAAACCATACTTCAGGCTCAAGAAATTCAGACGCAGCTGAATTTAGCCAAGAAAATTTAACAGACGTTTTTAAAAGGGCGGACCACTTCGCATACTTGGTGCATCTTGACCCAATGGTGCGGCTAATTTGAGACTGGACAAAGTTTGCTCTTACAATAGGAGTCCGGGACATTTCTGAACAAGCATGTGAGTCAATACTGGCAACTCCAATCATACACAGCATCTTCCAGCTTGACTCCACCTGTACAAAGCAAACAGCTGCTTGATACTGTAGCAGGAAGGACCTCCCACGGACTTGGAATAGTTCTAAGTCCACCTTAGCCAAGATTAGAAGGAAGTTTTTCTTTCGTTTTGTCTCTAAAGTAATTGTTTGTGCGCTAGTCCAAATACTTGAACACTCCTCCTCCTTGCCTC
>NW_004797286.1:1435531-1437239 GCF_000002075.1 Aplysia californica | reverse complement strand
CTCTCTCTCTCTCTCTCTCTTCCTGTCTGTGAATCTAAGAATTGTTGTCTGCTGAGAAGTTTGAATGAATGATAAAAGCTATACCTTTCTCCTCATCCTTCTGTTCCTCACAGATTATTCTTGTCTTACCCATAGGAAACTATTTTATTTCGTGCTAAACAAAATGTGTATCGCCCAGGCATTACCTGTTTTGATCGGATTCTTTCTTTATAATCTGGGATTTTTTAAAATCCTAAACTTTCTATGCATCAGCTCTGAAGCGACCAGTAGGTCTGGGAGGTTTTTTTCTAATTTTTTATATATTTTTTTTAAGAATTTATGTTCTGTCAGCTTTATTTCAAGTCCAAGGAACATCTTTGAAACGAACCCCACTTCTCTGACATCTTCTTTTCAAAGATGGCAATTAATAGCCAAAACTCAAACAGTCTGCCTGGGGTTGGTGGTGCTCCCGGCAGATCCACCAACGTGCATACAAAATGGCAGTCTCCACTTTGCTGCGTGACGTCGGAGCTTTGACGGACTCCTAGATATCAAGTTACCTTTTGTCCTCACCCGACGTGCAGGCGTCGCGGGGAAGCTGAAAGATCAGATTTTTTTGTTTCTTTGGTTTAATTTTAATGTCAGAGCAAATTTACTTTGAGTATGGGGGGGGGGGGTCGATTTAACGAAGAACAGGCTGCCTACGTGCAGGATAACTACCGGTTCCGGATTTTTGTTTCCCCAAGTCTTTCAGACTATAGAGAGGAAGAAATGGTGCAACAGTTAGGTGTCAGTCATAGAGGTATTAACATGCACTTAAAATCGGTGAACTGTAAACCCATTTTGGAATCTGCCATTGAAATAAGTCAACAGATTACCGCTGAGTTTACATAGAAAGAGAAGTAAACAGATCGGTTACCGTATGGCAGAGGCTAGTGGAGTCTCTTAGAGAAATAATTTTAAGTGAAAAGAACATTGAAAACAAAATAGTGGATCTGACGTAACAACAAACAGAAGCTTTTTTTTTTCTCTGAATCTCATCCATTACAGAAAAAGTCCCAGATTCCCTCCAAAGACAGGGCGCAACGACGCACTCCAACCCTCAAATAGTAATAAAAATAAAAATAAAAGCGTAAGTGATCACAGAGGTCAAATCCAGTGTCCTAGTCAGTAGACACCTATTACAGTAGAGCATGTGTTGACAAGAACCCCATATTTGGAGAAACGGTTTTTTTTAATATCTTCGAGGAGATCGATCTCCCTGGTACAGTGCCTAGCCTTTATTTACTCGCTACGATGAAAACCTTATCGAGAAGAAAAAAGAACGGATGCAAAATTATGCATGTCACTTGAATGACAAAACGGATGGCGAAACAAGAATGTCCAAATGTCCATAACCACAAACCACGATTCCTTTGTTCAAGATGTCCGTGTTCGTACAACGGCCTCTCCTACTATTTACTTGCTCAGACAGGTAGCTTTTTGAATTGCCCGCTGAAGTAGCCCTGCCAGCACATCAAAAGATATCATGTCGCATAGCATTAAAAAATATCCGTTTCTTCAAAGTCGCGTCAGCTAAACATAGGCCCATTTGTCGCTTGTGTGTGTATGAACACACCTACTTACAATGCTTACTTAGACTGGAAACTTATCAACGTCACCAGCCCAAGACAGTCACCTATACAAATGGCCATTTCCCACTTCCTACATATATTATTATAGCTGTGTG
>NW_004797286.1:1433847-1435336 GCF_000002075.1 Aplysia californica | reverse complement strand
AACGTATTCCGAAGCATGTGTGAAATGGAGCTTCACAAAACATACACTTCATGCACGACACTCATGATTTCCCCAATTCAGAACTACGACACAAAATTCAGTTTGTTCGGACAACTCATGACAAACCAAAGGACCGTGACCTTGGTACTCAGACGAGACAGCGTTTATGTTCGTGACATCCTCATCACGTGTTCCCCCGCAGGTGCAATGTTTGCTCACCATCTTTTCTTTATTCGTGAGGGGGAAAAAGGCGAATTCGAGGAGGGCATCCCTTGAGCTTTCTCGTGCCACGCCCTGGATGGTGAAATGCGGGGCTGAATTTTGAACTTTCAAGTTGGAGGCCTCCTTCTTTTAAAAAAATAATGAGCATGATATTATTCTTTCTAGATTATTACAAATTTATGACGGTAGTTTATATTGCCATGCAGAATAAGTAATATTATGTTCGTAGTAGTTAGCATAATTAAAAAGGAGAAGGAGGAGGAAAAGTAATGAAGAGAAAGGTCAAGAATAATATGTGGCAGTACGGACAACTGGTAGAAATTCATGTACTCCCGATTCTGATAAAGGCATTCAAAGGAACTCTGCGTCACAGACATTCTTTTTTATTTCACACACTGTTTTTTTAAGCACGTTATCTCAAAGAAAGAATCTTAGCAGACAATCAAACTTCTGCTTGACTGCAAATAGCAAAAGTCAGGGAGGGGGGGTGACTGTGACCTTGAAACACCAGTTGTTAGAGAACTTGATGATCGAGGTGAATGCGAAAGTGAAAAACTTGAACTTAGAGAACTTCAGCGTTATATCTGGTTAACATAAAAACCAATCTTAGCTACACGATAACTGACATAGCCCGCATGTCATATCTCTGTTGTCAAACTACAATTTATCTTTTCCAGTATTTCTCAGTGACCCTTCCTTGAGATTATTTAAGTCACAATATTGTATCACAATTCAATGTTTCTTACCAACACAAGATAAAAATACTTCCAAGTATTCATCCATGCTATTCTTATATTCTTTTCTATTTCTTATATTACCAGTTCTCAGCGACATGATAACTTCGGTGTTTTCCTTGAATTCATAACATTATCTTGCTTCTCTTTCTCTTCATCAGCGCCATCCACGAGTCGGATATCAGCTTGTTGCCTCCAGTGAAGATCCCCACCCCGTACGGCGGTCGCCTGGTCTGGACTCTCCCTGGCGGGAATCTGCTGATTGTGCACATGAAGGACAAACAGAAGGTCCGACACAAGAAACGCTGGTCACAGGTGAGAGGGCAGAAGATATTATTCAGAGACGTCTCCGGCGAGCACTCAGGAACTATTCGAAGACGCACTCCCGCACACAGATGCGCTGCTTTGGGGGGTCAAACTGCGTTTTATTTGCTGCAAATCACAAATATAGCGACTAAAACTGTCGCAAATCAATTATTTTCAAGAACATTTCAAACTTAACCGCCAAATATAAAATTATATGTGAAAACATG
>NW_004797286.1:1415457-1432282 GCF_000002075.1 Aplysia californica | reverse complement strand
GTAGGTAGATAGATAGATAGATAGGTAGATAGGTAGATAGATAGATAGATAGATAGGTAGATAGATAGATAGATAGGTAGATAGATAGATAGATCTGTGTGGGTAGGGGCGAATGCGTGCGAGTGCACTCCAACGCATGTATCACCTTATCCTCCTTTTTTCAAACGGAATCCATCAATTAATTGTCTTTTTGTTCTCCAGGCTGAAAATACGTATATCCTGGCTTTGGACGGAGATGTGAACTTCAAACCTCATGCGGTGCAACTCCTGGTGGACAGAATGAGGAAGAACAAGAAAGTGGGAGCTGCTTGTGGAAGAATTCACCCAACCGGATCAGGTATGCCGGGATGTTATAGGTTGCATGGAATCAAATATCTTGACTGTATTATAGGTCACTTTCCATTTTGGCCCAAGGTGTACACCCAACTGAAAGTTGTTTCACACAGAAAGTGCGTACTTTTGCTTACACTATGAAGACATTTTTATTTGAACATGACACCCCTGAAATAAATGAGTTAAAAAGATGGGGATTTGGGTGAATTCTTGCAATACATTTTAATAAGATGTAAAGCTGTGAAATCAGAACACGCTAGGGATATAAAAGGGACGTAAATATGTGCTGTAGTGGTAGGTACAAATCACTACTTGCTTTTTTATTGCAAGAGCATTGACGAGTAATGTTTTGCCGAAACAAATTCAACTCATAAAAAAACAGACAGTGTACCACCATCTGCATTTGCCATTCTTTAACCATTCTCTTTTGTTTCCGTTCAGGCCCTATGGTGTGGTACCAGATGTTCGAGTACGCTATCGGTCATTGGCTGCAGAAGGCTGCTGAGCACATGTTGGGCTGTGTCTTGTGTAGCCCCGGGTGTTTCAGTTTGTTCCGTGGATCCGCTCTGATGGACGACAATGTGATGAGGACCTATGCTACCCGCTCATCTGAGGCTCGACACTACTTGCAGTACGATCAGGGTAAGAAACTATAAATGGCTTGTGACCACTTTCTAAGTTTTACATTACCTATATCTCCGTGCTATTTAGATCTATTACAGAGGCTTGCTGCTTCGGTCTTGCCTGTTAGGGTCAATCCTAGCTGTGAGGATTATACCCGAGTAGATTGATGGAGATGCTTTGTGGAGTATTTTCTCCTCAGAAGAGTCAACCCATGTCTTTTGAGTGCAAGTCCGAGAGCCCATGCCTTACACCATACTCACTAATGTACAATATGGATACTGTTCACTTTGATGTGTAGAAGACTACTTGTGTTTGGAGATTACAGTGTATGCCTATGTGTGTTTGGGAGTGAATGTGTAGATATGTTGAGGTATGTAGAGTGTAAGTATAAATGTTTGATCCAATATGAATGGTCTTGTTTGCTTATTCTCACACCGTCTTAACCACCAGTCGGTCTTTCTCTCTTTCTCCAGGCGAAGACCGTTGGCTGTCCACCCTACTTCTTCAACAAGGATACAAAGTGGAATATTGTGCTGCGTCCGACGCCTTGACTCATTGCCCCGAAGCCTTCAAAGAGTTCTTCAACCAAAGACGTCGCTGGATTCCCTCTACCTTGGCCAATATCATGGACCTGCTACAATCTTTCCGACCAACTGTGCGAGCCAACGATAACATCTCTTACCTGTACATGGCATACCAGGTTTGTTTACTCTCTCTCTCTCTCTCTCTCTCTCTCTCTCTCTCTCTCTCTCTTTTTCTTTCTCTTTTTCCCCCTCTCTCTCTCTGTGTCTCTCATCTCTATTTTTCTCTCAATGTATGCCTGTCTATTTTTGCGTCTCTTTGTATCTATACATCCAAAGAAGTATATCTATTCTATTCCATTCTGCTTACAAAATTCCTTAACAAAGGTAATGTTATTCAATGGTGTTATGTTGCAGGTCTAAATAACATATCAGGTGTGTACTAGACAATAAAATTTGCTTTAATTGTTTGTATCAGAACATTCAAAGGCATGAGCAATCGCAAGTATGAAGTCATACCAGTAAATTACAGAAAACATGCAAGTAAAAAGGAGGGCGTAGGGCTTGATAAACTGATTTTTCACAGAATAAGAACACTATTACTTTAATCTGGTTTCTCTTACATGGACAAACAACTGTTGTCTAGACATTTAGTCCAGTACAAAAAGACTGATGTAGGTTAGACTCCTTGTCACATTGTCAGCCTTCCTTCAGACTACATCCTCTCGAGATTAGGGTAGAAAATAGTACGAGGAGATAAGCTGTGTGGGGACATAGATAGCATTGAGAAGGAAAACTCTTGGTGGAAAATAGACCAAGATATAAAAATGTTTACTAAAAACTATGGTCATCCCGTAAGGATTAAGATCTAATTTTACTTACCTCTTTTTTTTAAATTTTCTTCCAGGGTCTCCTGATGCTCTCTACAGTTCTGGGCCCGGCGACAATCATGCTTATGATGGCTGGTGCCATCAACCCAGTGTTGAGCATCAGTCTGTGGCAGTCATATATGCTGGTTGTTGGACCCGTCGCTCTGTACCTCATCCTGTGCTTCATCACCAAGTCGGAGACTCAACTGAACATAGCAGCCGTGCTGAGTGCGATTTACTCACTACTCATGATGGCCGTGGTGGTCGGAACAGTTGTTCAGGTGGCTGAGGACTCCATTGTCAGTCCCAACGCCATTTTCTTGTTCATGCTGATTGCGATTTTCATCACGTCTGCCGCTTTCCATCCTCAGGAGTTTTTGTGTCTGTTACCCGGAGCGTTGTACATGTTGGCCTTACCCTCTGCTTATGTGTTGCTGATGATCTACGCTATGTGTAACCTGAACGTCGTGTCGTGGGGAACCAGAGAAACGTCTGCTCTCGAGAGAAAGGCCCAGCTACGGCAGAGACTGACGCCTAAAAACAGCGGAGGTTTTTATGCTTGGATACACAGACAAGAAGAAGAGAGCGCTTGTTGTGGGCGGTTCTTCCGGAGTATCAGGCGTTTTTGTGGATCTGGAGGTCAAGATATCAACACAGAGATTCTTAGGCAGGTCATTGAGAAGCTGGACAAAGTTGAAGCTGGGATGAGAACTGTCACCACAGGAGGGACCTCAGCATTTGTTCACAACAGAAAGAGATCGTCATCCAGGTCCAGGCACTCTAAGAAATCCTCCAAGTCCCACATCAAAGACATTGAAGAGGAAGCAGACAATGGAGATGCCAGCTCTTCAATGTCAGAGAGTTTGTCAGAGGAAGAGATGTACCTTGAAGAAGATAGAGATGAGCTGATTAACCCCAAATGGTTGGACGACTCTTGCTTGAAGACTGGCGGTGTGCAGTACCTACCCATGAGAGAGATTGAGTTCTGGCAAAGATGTATCGCTAAATATCTGCACCCGATCAACCCAGACAAAGCAGTTGAGGCTAAAATCACCGTGGACTTGAAATCTATGAGAAACAACGTCGCCTTTGCCTTTTTCATGATGAATGCTTTCTGGATGGTAATTATCTTCATGTTGACAAGAGTCAAAGACAGGATCAGTCTCAAGATTCCCAAATTCGGCGGAGGTGAACTGTCTGTTGAGCCTTTGGGTCTGATTTTCTTGAGTGTCTTTGCCTTCATCCTCTTGCTGCAGTTTGCTGCTATGTTGAGGCACAGATACGGAACTCTGCTGCATATCTTAGCATCCACTGAGCTCAGGGTGGATAAGAAGAAGTTCAACCAGAAGCAGGCGATCAGAGATATCGTAGAGTATGCTATGAGGATGCAAAAGCTCACAGGTTTTGACGAGGATCTTACAGATCCAGATTACGAGTACATGAGCTCGTCAGAAAGCAGACCCACGAGCAATATGCCGAGCAATATGCATTCGTCGTCCATAAACTGCATGTCATCCAGATCTCTTGGCATGGAGGATAGTGACGTACCCATACAGCCGGTCAGCGAGTCGCCGTACTCTCTCATGCTGGACAACCCTGCGTTCACGGGAGATAATGCTTCGACACCCAAACCTTCAGGTTCACAGTCAGCTGATGAGGCCCTAAAGGGAGACGATGATGAGAAAACCCCGCAACCCAAAAAGAAAGGAAAGAGCTCTAAGCTAGGCCGGAGCAAATCTACCATGGTGGATAAAAATAATACCTTGAGGCGCCAGTTCGAGAAAAGATACAAGAGAATGTTGCGTAACCATTCTGCAGAGACTGGTGCAGACCCAGACTTCGACCCCTTTGTCAGTAGATCTCTGCGCGAGACCAGAAGACCTAGAAAGCGGGAATCAATGGAAGAAGTCGTTGCCAGATTCAACAATTTCAACAGATGACCAGTTAAACAATTAGGGTGATTTAGCCTTCACTTGACCCCCAGTTGCACAAGCAAAAGCTCAGATGCCTGTTCAAGAAATTTTATTTAAATTTTGATATTTTATTTTTTCCATAAAGGCTGCACATTGGCAAACAAAAATACTTATCGCAACTGCACCCACAGTATGAACATGATGTTAAATGTCATCAGTAATCTGCTCTCAGATGCCCAGTAGCTTCATAAAACACGATTGCCATAAATTGCATCCCTTGTTCATTTCAAGAATTCTCCATCTGAGTCATGTTTTACCCATTGGGCAAAACTGAGGTTTGGACTCTCGGTCCCTGGATTTCAAGTAGGTGCAATAATAACGTCGATGCGATTGACAGTACGGGGAATTCATAAAAAGGTTCAAAGCAAAACGTTAATTTGACTCATTTGAGTAGTTTTCTTTCTGCAGCAATCGTCTGAAAAAAAGCCTCCCGCGACATGAGAAAACAACCGAATGAGTTGTAATTTCACTTAATATGAGATTGGATGAAAAGTCTCTAGTGTCGCCTGTTACTGTTTGGTCTAACTGCCTAAACCACAAGTGGATACTGAAATCCAGTGTTGTTCTCGCAGGATCTAAGTTACAAAACCTGTGAGGAATGGTTACCAAATATCTTGTTTAAAATGTTTCTGATGAATATTGAACCTTTGATAGACACCCATTATGCTATGAATATTTTTTTTCTATGTTGCCAAAAGTGAACATCTGTTGAAGAAACAGTCTTCAATTTAAAGCAAAAAAGTAAGCCTTCAAAGTTTGCTTTTTTGTTTATGGCGTACCTTTTGGAGTTTTTGTGCCTGCAATATCTGTTGACTTTTGTAATTTCATGTCGTACTGCTGGTTTGAATTGAAAATTGCAAAGACTGAAGTGTGAAAGAAAAAAGTGTGGATGATTATGTGAAGGAGCTGTAAGACGAGTAAACAGTTTGTCAGAAATACGAGAAACAATGAATGTGTGATAAGAGAGAATGAACCATGTAGGACAAGACGAGGATGAGAAATGTATTTCTAGAATGTCTGTGTTTGGGAGCGACAGTGAGAGAGAGACAGAGAGAGAGAGAGAGAGAGAGAGAGAGAGAGAGAGAGAGAGAGAGAGAGAGAGAGAGAGAGGTGATTTTCCGGTGCAGACTCGCACTACATGTAGTAGTATTTGTATGATTGTTCTATGGATTAACGGAATTTCTATTTCTGACACAGCAGCGTGCCATGTTTTATTAGAATGATTGCGCGTTGAAAAGAGGGTTCTTCGATTTGAAATGCTATCAAGCAGCTTGGTTTCAAAACTATATTTATCAAACGCAATAAACGCTCAAAAAAGACGAGAGAGCTTTACTAGTTATGATATTCAATATATAATGGAACTGGGGGTCCTTTAGGAATGCAGCTTCTGACAAATTGAATTAGAAATATAACTATCATGAAGAAAATGTGTATTTATTTTATTCCCTTTGTTACTTCAACGCACAAAAAAGAATCTGCTATCTGAATGTTGAGCTTTGTTATCAAAGTTGCGACGTTACAAAAGAAGTTAACCGTTGAAGGAAAATAATATTCTCTGCGTTAATTTGTATACACTAACTTCTACATACTCAGTTTTTCATCGACCGCCATCTTTGTCTAAGATGTGTCGAAAAATCGATGTAAAAGATTATCCTACTTTTTCTTTTTATCCATCAATGTTCTACATACTCACTTATCCCTTCTACTCTGTATCAAGGGACTTGAAGCTCTCTATTTTGGTCGCTTCTGTCTAATTTTTCATTGGTGCTCCTCTCTCAAATGTCTCGATTGAACTGTTTACTATCGGTTTTATCTTTTGATATTAACACTCAACTTTGTTGATGTCAGATGTACTTAACTTTTCCATTCTATTTAATTTTGTCATGGCTACGCATTTGTGATTTGTTTGGTTTGTTTTCCCGTCTTTTTTAATTGTAAATATTGGTGAGAACGAATGTTGATGATCTGACAGTAAAGAGAGATACTGTAGTGTGTTTTGTTGTGAGGATTTTTTCTGTTGTTGTTTATTTTGCATTTTGAATAATATGTCATTCCTTTGGGAAAACATGTGGTTGTGTTGTATGATGTTATCAAATTCTACCTTGATGACATTTTTTTTTCAGGTGAATGTAAGGACAGTTGATAGGCAATCTCATTATTTTTCTTTTCATGTTACAGCGTCTACGGTTGTTGTTGTTTTTTTTTCTTGTGAAGAATGTTTTAGCTTTATGTTTCACTTCTGTTGCTACTGGTGTAGGCCTATTCTTTTTTTAAATTCTTTTTAAAGTAATAATTCTCTTCTTGCGTTTCTCATTGGTGAGTCCATTTGTTTCTGTTACTAGGTTTAAGGGGATTTGATTCATGTATGTCTGATTTGTGATTTAGTAGAAACAGATTGTTTTATTTTTACTTTAATGGTTTTTATGTTTTCTGTTGCTTTTGTGATTGACAAGTGAATGCAAGCTATGTATAGCAGTAAATGGTGAAACCGTGAATGGGAGTGCAAGTCTGTAAATCAGGCTGGTGTGCAAACGTATGATAAGTGTCTGATACCATCTATGTTTCGCTGCTTTCTATGTTTCGAAATCCTATGATAATATTATGTAACTGTTATTTCAAAGGAAAACAACTTCCCCAAGTCTTGTGATGATAACACGACATTCCGTTTATAGGACGGTTCCTGACAGGTTCATGTACACCTGACTAATGTCTTTATTTCTGTGTACAATCAAAACTATCCTCTACTCTGTGTATGCAACGCACAATAAAAGTATTTTGAATTAAACAATTTGTTTTTTATTTTTATTTTTTCCATGTTCTTTGTACACATTTATTTATTCCAACTGGCCGCTTTGTATTCGTTGATTACCTACTAATCTACCACGCGAAGCAAAGTTTGGAGTTGAAAAACAGACTTGAGTTTATGATATCGTTGACTGTGAACTGTCATCGTAGTTGCTCTCTGCTCTATAAAAAGAACTTCGCTGCGCTGACATGCACAGTAGGTGCCCAGATGGAGGGCAAAACACCAGTCCTGTTACAGTTGAGTTCTTGCGCAACCTTTCCCTCTTTGTCCTTCTTCTGATCCCATAATGAGGTATTGGGATGAATGGTGCTCTCCATAGTGACCCAGAATTACCCATGAGAGCACAGTTTTTTAAATATTATATAACAAAGCATAGAGTCCAAATTTTCTGTCTTTTGCTGCCTCTAACCTGGTGTTTTGTTGGCGTGGAGAGGGGTGAGAGGTGTTCCAACTGAACATCATTTATCTAGTAGAGAGCTCAAAAGAAAGGCTAATTTGGAACTTGATATGAAGTTCTTGAACTGATTGGATATAAATTGTTGTTGTTGTTGTTGTTGTTGTTGTTGTTGTTGTTGTTGTTGTTGTTGTTGTTGTTGTTGTTGTTGTTGTTGTTGTTACTGTTGTTGTTGTTGTCGATACTTTTTAAAAATAAATATAAATAAAAATCTAAATTGTGAAGTTTGCCTTGTCATATCGTCTTTGTTTTCTCTCTTTGGAGAAATGAAGTTCCTCAAAATTACCTGTCTGTGTTGGTAGTGTGCTTAGTTAACACACACGACACGCAAAGGGGAAAAGGTGACTAGCTGGAAAATGAACACATCACGGTAAGTTGGCCACTTGGGTCGGGGACACAACAGAAGGAAATAAAGGTAAATGGATAAAGTCGAGCGGGAGACTGTATTGCTGGATGGTGTATTGGTATCAGCAGATGCTGGAGGGGGGGTGAAGAAGGGGGTATAACCGAAACACAGCGACATCCTGCATAGAAAGGGAAAAGGCCTTGACGAAGCCGCTCTTGCTCACTCTTTCTCACTCCCTTTGTCCCTACTTTAATCATTTACAAGCCTGCATACATACAAATACACAGACATACACACACGCACAAATATAAATGCACACACACACACACACACACACACACACACACACACACACACACACACACATACATACATACATACATACACACATACATACATACATACATACATACATACATACAAACCAACTACTTTTAAAACATTTGGATAGTTTCAAATGTTAAAGTACAACCAAACTTAAACGTTATACCTCCTACTCTTTCCTCGATCGAACTTATGATAATTTGCTTCTCTGACTTTCTTCCGTTCTCCATGGCTGCCACTTACTCCGTACCGGATAACCTTTGTCTCTAAAACAACCCTCTCTACAAAGACGGGGCAATTGTGCTCATTATTACAGCCCGAGAGATCGATACTAGCAATTATTGAGGATTGATTTTCAGATATGCGATAGGAAATCGATATAAAGCACTCCACTTTGGGACGTTTAGATGTTAGGAAAAGGGGGCAGGTTGGCTTATAGAGTGTGCCCTCGATGTTACGTATCGATGTATAAAACCGAGCAATGGCGTCGTTTGAAACACAGTGAGGGGAGAAGGAGGTAAGCTGAACTTGTCTCCTCCTTTCACTCCTGTATAAAAAACATCCTTCCCAGTCTACGCGTAATATTATATGGATGTTGGCTGCGGCGCTGTCAAGAATGGGTTTTTTGTTGTTGTTGTTGTTTTTTTGGGGTTTTTTTTTTTGTTTGGGGGGGGGGGGGGGTGGTAGTTTCTCACATGAAGAGGTGGCCCATCTTATAGCGCACACCTCGCCCTTTTCTTTTCCAGACGGCCTCTGTTATGCTTTGATCATTGTGGTAATTTCGTACTACTTCCTTTTTCAGGGCGCGGCTATTTGACAATACTTAATATTTCATAAACTTTTGTAATAATTCAATCTACAGATTGTATCTTAGACAAACGGGGTTGAAGCAGTGCATCACAAGTTAAATTTTCTTTCTCTAGTCTACGCACAATATTCCGTAGTCAACGTTCATTAATTTAAAAGTTATCTTTGAGCTGCGTGTGTTTTGGGGTTGTTTTGTTTTGTTTTGCTCTTATCTCTTTTGTTTCTTGTTCGGTTTTAGTAAGATTAACCTCATTGCTTTGCTTCGTATCCACACCTTTCATAAAGGCCGTTTTGCAAATACGAGACAAGAATGGGCAGCACTGGTAATCGACCTTGCTTTTCCACAACGTTCAGCCGCTCTAAGAGGGGTGAATATCAACCCCCTAAAAGACACCAAAAACTTTTCCAGTGTGGCTTACCCTTCATCCATAAACGTCCCTTCTGTACTCAACGACCACTCGCTCACAGGCTCATTGATAATTTTCAGCTGTTCGTGGATTCCATTTCGACCAGTGTAAATGTTTTACTCCACAGCCGTACGTTTGTTCGACTCCGACAAAGGCGTTCCGTGTGCACACTCATTAATGAACTCTTAAAAAATACTCCTTCATCTAGGAGGGCTTAAAACGAGCAACTGCTCTTTCATGGCAATCATGTAATGCGTGATACCACGCAGACTCGAAGAGGTCTCGGTCTCCCTCGAGACACACCGCACATTTGTTTCCTTTGAATAGTCTTCTAAATAGGACTCTCGTGTAAACAAGTTGATTTTTTCATATTGGAAAAGCTTGCTCAGTAAAGCGTATCAGTATAAAAGATTTGTTGTAATCTCATAGATATGATTTTCTTTAAATCGATAAGACCAGCATTGATCATTTTGTCTTATCACAAAAGTGTACACTCTATGTTGCAAAAAAGAAGCCATTATGCTTTTGTATAGGCTAAAGCTCTGTAACAAAAAAAAAGCGTTCTTTATGCAGGAACCGTGTTTGCATTTATGATACAGAACGTCGTCTCTATGCAGGAATGGTAGAACGGGCAGTACCCGTTTACTTCAGACTTCAGAAAAAGATATTTAATACTGTCGCCGACTGCGTGCACATAGAATATCAGTGTGTGATTCCCCGTTGTGAGGAATTAGCGCTCTGAGACGGCTGTCTGCTGTGCTTGTGGTGTGTTCATACCCAGTGTGCTATCGTAAGCAAAAATGTTATATTTTCTAAAAATACTTGTCCTTTTGTCTATCTGTCTTGTTAATTCCTTCCAAGTCAATAAGTACATGTGTTTGTCTGTCTATCTTTTTCTAATACAGTTTCTGTTGTCTACGCCCATGTCTACCCATAAATTATGCTAGTTATCTCTTTTACAGACGTCTGCATAGACAGGTCCATTGATCTCCCGATAAATATCACGCACAATATATACTAAAATATGCATGTGTGCGTGTGTGCGTATTCATGTGCGCATGTGTGTATATACTGTAATATCTGTATGTGTGTGTATGTGCATATGTCTGGCTGTCACAATTGTCTTTCTATCTAATGGTCTACGTGTTACTTTTCTATATTTCAAAAAAGATGGTGTCTGTATGCCTTTCTTTACATGCTGTACAGACTTGCTAATCATCGAGATGAAAGTCACTGCATTTTTTTCTTCGCAAGTATGACCCAGGGGTATAATACGGATCAAATATTTAATTATGGATCACCTTAGTTATTTCATCGAAATATATCGAATCCTGTTTACGATTGATAAGTAAACACCAAAAGGAAAAACCAAAGTCTAGATTAATGTGAATGCCAAAAAAGGAAGCGGACCATAGTCATTACAACTAATGTAATGTTATCAAAGTCCACAAACACCCAGTGCTATAAAGGGTGGCGATAACAGACTAAGAGTTGTATTGTATTTGTTTTGTTTTGTTTTTTCGTGGGGGGGGGGGGAGATAGTGTGACACTGACACGGAAACGGAAACATACAAACCTTGAAACCATATTTTTACTCTCTCTCTCTCTCTCTCTCTCTCTCTCACACACACACACACACACACACACACACACACACACACACACACACACACACACACATACACACACACTCTCTCTCTTTCTCTCTCTCTTTCTCTCTCTCTCTCTCTCTCTCTTTCTCTCTCTCTCTGTCTCTCTCTCTCTCTCTCTCTCTCTCTCTCTCTCTCTCTCTCTCTCTCTCTCTCTCTCTCTCTCTCTCTCTCTCTCTCTCTCTCTCTGAAGGGCTTAACACGTAACAGCACCTGCCTTGATTTCTCCGTTAGGTCAGTTTAATCCTACAATATTCAACAAGGCAATTTAAACGTTTTACGAGTTTACAAGATCCGCTAAATCTGCGTCTTCACACTCCCAGTCTTTGGCGACGACAAATAAACATGGTGTGAACAAGGTGATCCGAACTCTCCACTTGAGCGCCTGTAAACAACTTCGGAGAGGTGGCTCTTATCATTGTCGAGAGTGTAGAATTTCCTGAGAGGAGATTTATTTGAGAGCGGATACATTCTGTCTTCAGGGTTGACAACAGTATGGCACAAGCAATCAGGGCAGGGAAACATTGTGTCGGTGATGTAATGTTCTTCCCGTAACAAGCAAAGGACGTGAGTTCGATTCCAGAGTTTGTAAGATAGTTTTAGAGGTGAAAATAACGTTTTTTGTTACTTGTGAACGAAAAGAGAGCAGTGAAAGAATCTGCTCATCGGCTCACCGAAGGGTAAACGTTAGTTGGACACTATACAATGACGCTGTTGGTTTGTTTGTGTGTTGTTGTTTTTATTACTGATGAGTACAAAGAGAGCGGTGAAAGAATCTGCTCACCGCGGAAGCGGTCTTTTTATTTATTTATTTTATATAATATATAATTTCCCCATTCAGTCGCCGCTCGGCGTCATTATCACTGACTGTACTATTAACTATCAAAAGTTTTTGTTTAAACACTTTCATTTACACGAGGTTGTTTTTTTTTTAAATCTCCTTTGAAACATTTTCATTGTCTTTTCTACCAAATCCCCTTATTTGTCCCCCTTTTTGTGCTTTTTGTTATGGGTTTGTATCGAGCCGCTTTTTTGTGTACGGTTTTTAATCTAACCTGCTTTTATAATGTGAAACTTTATCATCTTAACAAAGCAAACTAGGAAATGAGTTTTCTAAAGAAATACTTGGACTCATTTTTAAAGATTTGTTGTCCAATGACAGGTTTATTGATTGAAAATAAAATGCAACACAGGCGGGGGGGGGGGGGCTGAAGGGGTGATCTTACATGTCTTGAGAAGGTCTGGATTCTGGTGAGGTGTGGGGGGGGGGGCGGGGAGGGGGAGATATGCTTAAAATCGGATATAATCCACTTTTAGGATAGGCGCAAAGAATAAAGATTAGAGATTTTAGCGTTTGTATAAATGGTCTGCTGAAACAGAATATTGACAAAAAGTGCATTGCCACAATAGGAGCGACATTTCACCACACAGGAAAAAAACTGACACGCGCTTTAGTCTTAGTTGTTTCATTCCTACAAATAACCAAGCATCTAATATTTAAAGGGTGAAGTTGTACATGTTACTAGCAGGCTGAAGCTAAGCTTAGTAAGATTGAAATTTAGTAGAAGGGGAAATCAAGCGTTTAAAATTTGTAACACGCTTCTGTTAAGCTGCCACCACATCATTAATGTTTTTGTTTGTTGTTGGTTTTTTGTTGTTGTTTTTTTTACAATTGAATTCAAACAAGTTAGAAATACCCTAACAAGTAATACCACACCCCTTCTCTTTCTCTGCCACCACCCTTGTTTACTGAAATGAATGGCTGCTACCCTTGTTCCACGCGTCTTCAAAGCTGTCGGTCAACTTCATAAAGAGAAACGTGGAGTGCTCGGAAATCAAACGAGGTATGATGCTTTCCTGCCCTATCGTAATAATGTATATGAAATGTCTTTTTAAAAGCCTCTGTTGAAAAAAGAGTGATTCTTTTAAAAGGGGTTTTTTTTGGAGCCCCTCCACCCTCCCCCCCCCCCCCCCCCCAATTTTAGACAAACACAAACACCAACCCTAATTCGCAAACTGAAACACACACACACACACACACACACACACACACACACACACACACACACACACACACACACACACACACACACACACACATATATATATATATATATATATATATATATATATATATATATATATATATATATATATACATACAGCCGACTGTCTCCATCCTAATGACCCAGACGTGAACTCTGAACCCCGTTGAAGGTCGATCAAGCAGTTTATCGAGCACTTCATCGGGTAAATAATTGACTTGTCTCGCATGACAGGCTCGATTGCCAGGTCCACCTAACCAAAGATACTGCCTTCGGTCCCAGTGAAGCCTTAATTCAACAAGAAAAAGTAGACACAGGACAAAGCTAAAAAGGTAAACTGCCTAGGAACTATAGGAGATAGACCTAGCATTCTTAATTCAACCTAAGAAACAGCAAACAGAACAGAAGCTATAAATTGGTCTGAATTTTATTTTTGTGGGAGGAGTTTGGGGATTGTTTTTGTTGTTGTTGTTGCTGTTGTTGTTGTTTTTGTTTTTGTTGTTGTTGTTGTTGTTGTTGTTGTTGCTCTCCCTTTTTTGTTTATTTTAATGGGGGAAAAAACAACAACACAAGGGTATAAACACAAACCCACTCCTCTGTATGCACACGAAACGTAAGCAGGTTGGGGGGCTCTCGTGGCCTAGAGGTTAAGTTGTTGGCCTCTCATTCAGAGGTCCCGGGTTCGAATCTGGGTAGCGACCGAAAAATTTCCTTTTCTAAAATTGTCTCCTTTCACCTCCTTTCCTGCTCTCTAACAATGTTCTGTCGTCTGCTTCCGTTTCCTCTTTCTGCCCCCGCCCCCTCACCTCCTTTGCCCCCTCCTCTGGGATCCTGACTCTTTCTGCAGCTTTTCTACCGCTACTCCTTGGCTCCTTCTTACTGCTATCTTTCAGCCACACCCCTGATCTTTTGGTTGGAAAGATCTACACCTAGTCTTCTCGGACAAGGGCGAAAAATCTCGGAGGGCCCGTGTGCAAGTTGCACACGTTTAAGTTCCCTTGGTGGTCCAAAATCGATAAGAGTAGGCTTCGGCAGCCACCTGGGCAAAATTCAAAATTTCGTACCAACTGAACATATTAGGCGTGTCCCGCGCGCTCATATGACCTTTATGCATTTGCGAGCGCCGTAAAACACTTACCAAAAAAAAAAAAAAAAGTAAACAGCTTCAAGGACTCTAACTCCCCTCCCAGCCCAAATTTATCAATACGCTTAATGTGTCTTACCTACCACCTGGATAGCTTCCCCTGAAGGCACAGTGAGATATTGTCTTTTTATTAGATAAAAATGCCTTTAGAATCATGCAGGTTTGCCTGCAATGGGTGATTATTATAAAAGGAAGTCGGTAATGTTTCTTGGTGTTCTGTGGTCTGCTGGGGTAATAATAGATGTAAACCGCATATTATAGCATGCGGTAGAGCATGGACATGCGCTATAAAAATGCAAATATCAAAGGACCCTTCCAACAGCTATATAGCACTAAGATCGTTTACCGTGTACAGCATTAAATGGGGTGTATACATATTCGAATTAACAAAATATGATCGGAAAGGGTAACATATCTGGCAGATTGATGTTGTCAAAATACTTCTCGAATGATCGACATTCTGCCTTGTCTATTTTTTTGGTGAAGACACTGTTAGACTATTGTCTCACTTCTAAATGAATTTATCATCAATCTAACAATCTTCCCATTAAAGGTGCAACTACTCAAAAAGCCAGACAAGTCTCTTGGACCTTAGCAACAACGAAATAAACAACTCCGACTCGCTCGTGCATGTCATTTTATTGTTCTTCATGTGCAACACCCCTTGAGAGCTATTCGATTCTTGTGCTGTTTTGACACGGTCAGAAAAAAGAAAGAAATTAAACTTCCCTTTAGTTCAGTGATATAAACCAAGCCATGACAGCCGTCGCCATTACTTAAGTTCTGCACCCACAAAAAATCAATGTTCGGACAAATGGGCACCCCACATTTACGTCTCTGATCTGCCTCGCCTCGCACGACTTGCGAACAACAGTCTGGAACTTCGCCGTTGTTCTAGCCCTCCCTTCCCCCCTCGACTTATATGTCTGTCCACTTGTCCACTCGTTCGTTTGTGTCTGACCAGCCGTGAGAAGCTTGAAGAGAGCAAATGATATAGGGAACTGTCCTCGAGACAATAAGTGCTACCCAGTGGAGAAGCTATTCTCAGAGTATATTCAGACCTTCAGCCTTCTTTATAAATAAAAGTGCCTCACAATAGAGCTGTAAGTGCAAACAATTGCTAAGAAAAACCAGAGATCGGATCATTTACCGTGTTTTTCTTTGGTGGTTCTACAAGAATATGCTCTTGACTTATAAGAGAGGAGTTACTGCAGTGATGGTAAGAATGTGATGTGGATGTTGTTGTTTTTCAAGGGCAGGCTTGCATGTTTGTTGGTACTCTTTGTATTTAAATCCCTTGTTTTGATGGGTAGGGATTATTCGTAGAGTCTAAGGGAGTGGGAGTGGTGTAGTTTTTGCTTTTGCTTTTTGTTTTGTTTTGTTTTGTTTTTGTTCCATTTGTATAGGGGGGGTGGGTACGCATAAATATTATAGGCTACCTTCATAACAACAAATACAACTCTTCAAATAAATAGGGTGGTTATCTAGAGAGTGCCAGTGATAAGTCCTTGTTCTTAACTGTTCTTTTGTTGCGTGTGTCGGAGTGCTGTAACTTCTTCCTCCACCAGTAATGGGATGATACTGAATCGATTCCTTGGTCATTGGCTCAACCCAACAATCAATTAACCGATCAAACGAAAAAGCACATTGATATCTTCAAGTCTTTGTAAAAAAAAACAACCTTAGTCTTTAGCTTCAGAAGATTCTGGTCGCTGTTTCTCAACGCGGACAAAAATAGACCAATAAAGAGTTGGAAGCGATGGCTAAGCGGGGAAATGTTACGCTTTAGAAATAACGACAAAACATCACCCCAACATGTATTCCAACTTTCTGGATATCTGATTTGTTAACTAAATTGTGGAAAAAATTATCTCGTTTCCATCTACTGAGTTGATATTTTGTTGCTTGTAGACTGCATTCATTTCCAAATGGCATGATTTTACAATTTCTGAGGGCTTAGTTTGGATGGTTTTGACAAAATTAGAACGCCAACATTTAGCGACCTCCTGCTACTTCTGCCCCCTTCAAAGAACAACAATAAATTTTGAAAATGCCTACAGTGGGTAAGCTTGAAGTTACATTTGTAACACACGGGGGACTTTCACAATGCAAAAGTAAAGAGGTACATTTAATTAATGAAAATTATTTAACAGATAGGGGTGGAAACTTTACGATTGGACCCTGCTGAAAGGATTAGTTATTACAAGAAATACTGAAACAGAAAGTACGAATCATGTATTGAATTTGAGACAATTGTTGCAATATTCTAGGGAGTGCCATTACTAACTTTTAAATGTGTGGTGGTGAAAGTAAAGGGCCTTCCCGTTCAGATAGCCTTAGCCTTCATACACGAAAAGAGACAAGATCAGCGTTATCTGACCATATTTTGTCTTTATTATTAAGTCAGTATTTTTTTTCCCTTTCTCTTTTACACAGAGAGCCGCCCCTATGCTTTTGTTGGTTTATTTAAAATAACAACTGTATGGTTTGATCTCCATTCTGACTACTCTAAGGTATCCCCCC
>NW_004797286.1:1412655-1415303 GCF_000002075.1 Aplysia californica | reverse complement strand
CTCTCTCTCTCTCTCTCTCTCTCTCTCTCTCTCTCTCTCTGAATCCCTTTTCCCATTTTGTCTCTCAATCTTTTCTCCTGTCAATGAGTCAACCTGTCCAATCGAATTTATATTGTTAATATCATCGAGTATTGAGACTTCATGCACGTGGCAACCGAAATACACCATAAGATCCTGAAGATCTGATACGCTTCATACACATAATGTGTTAGATAAATACGTTACTATCCCTGGTTATGTATGAGGCATATATTGACCACGGTATACTATTCAACTGTCCACAACAATGTCCATATTGACCACTTATCTGGCGTGTCATGGGGACCATGGCCAGTCTGCCTTCCACCAGGTTCGAACAACACAATAACCGTTGAGTAGGTGATTTGTGGTGGCTTCTGGAAATGCTTTTCGATAGGTGGAAGCTCCACTTCCTTGTCCAGTCTTTGAAGCTATTGGATAAACGTGTGTGTGTGTTTGTGTGTGTGTGTTATCATGTTAGTGATAACCGAAGGGAAAAAAAACAATCATTGTATCAGGTGGGTTTTGGAAGAGCTTTAAACTAATGGTTTTATAAATAAAAACTTCGGACTTTGCCCATTGTGTCTTTCACTTTGTCGTGCTCAATTTTTGCTTCTTTCTGTCTCTTATCTCTCTTTCCTCTAGTGGTTTTTTGTTCTTCCTATGTTTTTATTTTCTTTACTTGTGAGTGTTCCGTTTCTTTTTTTTCCCCATAACTCAGGGAAAGATCGCCAATCGCGTGTCCTGTCATTACACCTAGACCGATAGCAGAGATAACAGAACAGCTCATGGCTTTAAAAGATGTACCGTATTATCTATGCAATTAAAAAGAAAAACAGCATTGAACGAGATTTCAAACTAATAGGCTACGCTCAGAAAACCAAACATGAAAGAAAAACGTTAACTTAAAAACATAAAAGAAAATAAGAGTTTTTTTGTGTTGTGTACGGAAAGCGGGGATTGGGGGGGGGGGCAATTACGCATTAAATAAAAGGAGAAAGAGAAAATAGAAGAAAAAAATAGGGAAAAGTCAAGGCAAAGATAAACTATTTCTAGACAGTTCTGTTTAATAAGACCTGTCACTAACGTAAGGTAGCGTGGCCGAGCGGTCTAAGGCGCTGGTTTAAGGCACCAGTCTCTTCGGAGGCGTGGGTTCGAATCCCACCGCTGCCACTCTTTTTTTGCACAAGTATTGACAATAATAATACTTATTGTAATTTTTAACTTGCTTCTTTAATGACAACCAACATCTAACCAAATGTACAGTATTATTGTGGTATTTGGACACCACATAATTTTGTTTAAAGTAACTTGATTGAAACTGTCATTGAATTAGTCTACCGGATTGCGCCATGGAATGTTCGCACCATGTTAACAACATAGTGAGAAGACATGGAATGATATCAAAAGACTAGCCTGGGATAAAGAAAGGTTGACAGGGGTTTTTATTCGTGGCCCATGCCCTTATCCAGAGTGAGAAAGACATCGATGATGATGAACGTGTATGAAGAGCAGATAAAAATTGTGGCTACGTGCAAATCAGTATCTACCTGTGCTTCTATATCAATAATCACGCTGAAACCCTCTTTACTTTTTTCTATTGGCGTTAGATTTGATCGTATATGTGTCTTAACATATCATGTTATTTTTCTGTATTTTAACCTATCTTTCCATCGTCTGTTGTCTCAGTACCCTCCTTTTCCCCGGTATGACTACATAATTTTTTCTTCTACCTATCTATCTATCTAGCTAGCTAGCTATCTAGCTAGCTAGCTAGCTAGCTAGCTGAACTAAAGGAAGTTTAATTTCTTTTTTTCTGACTCTGTCAGTACAACATATGAATAGAATAGCTCTCAAGGGGTGTTGCGCATTTAGAATAATAAAATTACTTGGCCTATCTATCTAGCTATCTACCTACCATCCATCTTTCTCTGTCTGTCTGCTGTCTCTCTTTCTATTTTGAATGAAGACTTGTAACTGTCACAGAACTGTTTTCTTATTATCTGAGATCGTGTCTGCCTCAGTTATATGTCAAAAGTCTTTCTCTTTTCTTAACGATACTGATCTCCCCAGTGGGTTGTGACATAACATTAACACGGTAGTGGCCGGAGTCCTGATTCATGACGTCTGGACTCATCGGAGCGAGTGAATAGTCCAATCAAGCAAGCTGAAGTATCTGTAAGGTCGGAGCAGATCGACTGCCATTAACCTCGCTATCTCTTCCTCTGTCTCGATACCTTGGAGTAGTCATGCCACAGTGATCTCGCTGAGACATTTGTGTTTACAAACCACTGCCATCCAAATGGTTTTTTAATGCTTTTTTTCCAAGACCTCGAACTTGGTGGATTAGATGAAGAAAGATTAATTACCTACCGATAGAGATTTTTTAAAAGAACATCTACATAATATGCAGAAATAAGACCAGTAAGTGAAAAGATTACCAAAAGCTTACGTATTATTGTGGTTTAAAATTCTTCTGGTTATGTTGGTACGATTTTGATAACAAACACGATATATATAAATATATGATATACAGTGTGTATGTGTGTGGGTGTTTGTGTGTGTGTGTTATCATGTTAGTGATAACCGAAGGGAAAAAAAACAATCATTGTATCAGGTGGGTTTTGGAA
>NW_004797286.1:1409025-1412555 GCF_000002075.1 Aplysia californica | reverse complement strand
CACACACACACACACACACATACACACACACACACACACACACTTTCTCTCTCTCTCTATCTCTATCTCTCTCTACCTATCTATCTCTATCTCTATCTATCTCTCACTCTTAATACCCCCATAATACTGGCTTATCTAAGACTTGCCTTTCTTAATCCTACCTTTTTACACATGTCAAGGCGAGATATTTATTATAGACCATAATATTTATTATATTATTTCAAACTTCGTTGAAAATAATATTTTTTTAAATAGAGGTTAGGTACGGACTGTTTCTGAATAAGATTACGTTGACAGTATATTCTTTCTTTCTGGTGAATGCACCGTATCTTTCGGACTCAGACGATTGTAGATACATGTATCCCGTAAAATATGAACTGAAAAAATACAGAATACGGCTTTTCATTGATTTCAGCTTAAGTGCGTACATCCCCTTATTGAAACGTGAGGAGGGCCACAAGAAGGGATTAAAGTGTGGAGAATCGATGTGTGGTGGCTGAAAGTAGCGACTAGGAGATTTTTCGAAACTCTTAGGTAAGGCACTAGCTGAACAGAAAAGTTTGGAGAGCGAATTCAATAACCCGGTGAGGTCTTATTTCAGTGTTTTAAGATGCCGGGCGGTGGGGGTTCGAGTCCAGAAAAAGGCCTAGATCTAAGTTGTTTTGAAATCGTTTAAAGTTCTCCTTTTAACACTGGAGGGTACTTTGGGAGAGAATCTGGAGACGCCAGAGTTTAAAAATTCCTTGGTTGTTGGTAGATAAGACGCAAGCTTATGTAGTGGACTGAACACAAAATGCATGCCTATCAACATGCATACATGCGCTCTAAAGATCAAGACGAACACATAAGGAGTGGGTGTTTGGCACGTGCTCTGTTGTGTTTTGCTCTTTCTTTCCTATCAAATATCTATCGTCCTTATCTCTCCCCCTTTTTTTTGTTTGTTACCCTCTAATCTTCGGCATTTATATGACCCCATTTTGTTGCAAATACCGTAAAACTCTTACAAAACGTTACTTTTTAAACACATAAAGAAACAGGTAAACACTTGTACACCTACTATCACAAAACAGTCAATGGCGATATTATGCACATCTCTGTATGAACATTTGGGTACTATGAATATGTCATTTTTTTGTAGTGGTAGCGATGGTTGCTCATAAAATTGGCACTTTTTGGAGCCCTATCAGAAGAACATTAATACCTCGTTATTCTGTTGGCATATAAATTAACCCGAGAATTGAGGTATTTACCTTAGGCTTAGCTTAAGTTACCTCGGCATTTTCTTTCATTTCAGAGAAGTTTTATAGATTTTTCTGTGAGTTGGTAAGGCTAACAATAACATTGAGAAGTAATGTCCACATCCAACTAGTACAGGCTTTCAAAACATAGACGGGCTAAGAGCCAGACACATCCATAGCTCAATGAGTACTGTGATAGTCGGTAGTGAGAGGACTTCAGTTCTAATCGCTGAGGGTCCTTCATTTGTTTAGACTGTCTCGGAAATTTAGTGCTATTCTGTCAGAGATGGGGAAATAGGCATACTATTCACGTCAGCAGGCATTTATATATGCATCTATATATACATAATTTATGTGCATGTGCGTCTGTGAGTGTGTATATGTGTGCATGTATGTATGTGTGTGTGTGTGTGTGAGTGTGTGTGTGTGTGTGTGTGTGTGTGTGTGTGTGAGAGAGAGAGTGCGTGTGTGATGTGTGTGTATGTGTGTGGTGTGTGTGTATGTGTTATATGTGTGTATGTGTGTATGTGGGATGTGTGTGTGGGGGTGTATGTTTGTGGTGTATGCTGGGGTGGGTGTATACCTGTGAATACGACGTCTGAGCACGAAGGAAAGGCAAAGGCGCAAAGAGAGGCCTTTAGACGGATAACAACATACACATAAACTACTATGGAGTAATAGACGAAACGAAAGAAGGAAAGAAGGAAAGAAAGAAAGAAAGAAAGAAAGAAAGAAAGGAAGCAAGAAAGAAAGCAAGAAAGAAAGAAAGAAAGAAAGAAAGAAAGAAAGAAAGAAAGAAAGAAAGAAAGAAAGAAAGAAAGAAAGAAAATGAAAGAAAGAAAGAAGACTGAAGCGAGACATTTGGACCAGCGTTCGGAAAAACAATTTGGGGAAAAGAACCTGCTGATTTAGAAATTACATACCGAAAGAGGAAAACAAAAAACAAAAATAAACAAACCAACATGTAGGCTACATGTATACGGTAAGCTTTAATAAACAGACACAGATTGATTAAGACGTAAACTTATCAAATCTGATTCGCTTGAAGAGTCCGGCTAAAACGTTTTCGTGGTTTCTAACGGCACACAGATGAATGGGTTTCTTTGAGGCACAGTGGAGCACTTGTTTGTTGCTGCTTCGACGTCACAATTTTCTATAGGCTGAGCCGTAATTTGGAAGCCGTCTATAACTCTCAGTCCTCACAAAAGATCCCAGGTTTATGGGGGGGGGAGGGGGGTTCTTTCTCAAGAACGCCGTGTTACAGCCGAGTGGAGTTACTTTAAGAATCCATTCTAATCTCTTGTTCTGGTAAATCTATTCACACCAAGATTTAAGGGCATGCTCCATGGTGTAGTTCATTAGGCCTCCAGAAATAGTGTCTTTGACGGGGGCGATTAATGGTGCAGTGAAAAGGACCTGGTATCGTGATTTTTTTCCGGAGGTTTCTCGATTCGGTGGATAGAAATCTTACCTGAGAACTGAGAATCCAGATCGATGATTTTGGTGGGCGTTTGCCTTTCTAATAATCATTTTAGTGTATGCATTGTCATGCCTTATAGACCAACATAATTATGTATAATGTAAATCTATCTATCTATCTATCCATCTATCTATCTATCTATCTATCTATCTATCTATCTATCTATCTATCTATCTATCTATATATCTAGCTATCTATCTATCTATCTATCTATCTATCTATCTATCTTTTACGGAAATTATTGTTTTCATAAGCGTTGATGGTATTTCATTGTGTCCCTTCGTTGTGTCTTCCTTTTCCTCAAAATCATGTTTTGCTGGTGGTAGTTACATAGTTCCATCCCGTGTCTCAAAACAAGAACTATGAAAGATACGCCCTGTTCTTTTTTTGCCTTTGACAGTTTCGATCTTGTTTGTCTCAATCCTTTTTCTTATCGTCGCTGTTCTGCTCTCCTCTTACGACAATGGTGTAAGGTTCACAGGGTCGTGCAGAAGTCCTAGCAATTTCTCTTTAACTCGTATCCATTGAAACTAGTATAAGAGCCAATCAGGCAAACTGAAGTACCTTCTCCGCGTAAGAGCAGATCGAATCACAAAAAGCTTTGATGCAAATGTAAACATTTTTAAAAGCGCGTGTCACGTATTGATGAGTGTGTCATTTCAAGTGTGAGTTTAACGCACATATCCTGAGTTTGTTTTTTGAGGGGGATTTTATTGTTTGGGGGAGGGGTTCTGTTTGTGTGGGCGGGTGGGTGTGTTTGTGTGTGTGTGTGAGTGTGTGTGTGTGTGTGTGTGTGTGTGTGTGGGAGAGAG
>NW_004797286.1:1404744-1408925 GCF_000002075.1 Aplysia californica | reverse complement strand
GAGAGAGAGAGAGAGAGAGAGTGAGAGATTGTGTGTGTGTTGTTGTTGTTGTTTTTCAGGGGGTCGTTTTGTATTTTTTAACTTTCCGTTTCATTTTTGCACTAGTGTTTGAAGACCTTGGTTTGTTCCCAGCCTTATTTTTGTCCCTTGCCCTTGTATCTTACGCTTCAGAATTTCCCACTGGGCGATGGGGGTGAGGTACGGAGGTGGCAAGGAGGCACGTGAAGTTTCGCAGCGCCAAATTTGTGAAGCAGTAAAGCTATATATATATATAACTTTCACATTGTTACGGCTTTGGGTTTTAAGGCCCAGCTTACGTCTTGACTCGAATCTGCGTTTTTTTTAATTCATTTTTTCCATTGTTTCAAAAACTATAGCATCCATCTACTCCGTTACGACATTCTCTTTCCTTTTATAGTTTCCCCAATGTGTTTGAATTTCTTAACAACTTACAGTTGTTGTCTTATATGTTATTGATGAATGCCCTTTCCTTACAAGTCCATTCTTACTTAGATAACTTGGTCGTCAGGACACTGAGCTGCGAAGAAACACCCTGTGTCCAGTGTAGAACGAGAAGCACTCTAACCACGCTTGGATTCAAACCTCGAACTTACGCGTGGAAGCTCAAATTATTGGTATCACACTGTGCCACAGCGACTGGTCTTGCTTTTCCCTTTCTGTCTTAGCTACCTCTACTCCGAGATTGGTCTTTTCTCTAGCCTGGTCAAGAGAACCGCTACCGTCGTCTTTTGTTTTCCCAAACCAAAAACCAATAACTGATTTCTTTCGGCCTTGAGATGGGTCGAGAAAGGGGGGTTGGAGAGAGAGAGAGAGAACTACTGAATACTCTCTGTACATGGTTGGATATTGTAAATTTATATTTCACGTCTATTATTTTAAAATCATGAATGAATCTTTCAATCAAAAGTATAACTTTTCTAATGTAATATATTATGTTGTAAGTTTATCAACACTATACCCTGACTCTGTAGCTCTTGTACACGGTACGTTGACAGAGTCTATTTTTATTGGCAAGTATTCCTTACTCCGTTTCCTCCTATGAACTTCTAAATTCAGAAACGGGGCTACTTACTTAGTCGTATTTGCTATAAACTTGAAGAGTCTCCAGAACTCCTCCCCACTCCCACCCCACCCCAAACCGCCTCCTTTTCCCCCCTTCAGAATCAAGGTTAACGTGGAACGTGGGAATTGAACCAGAGTAAACCAGAAAGGGTAGGGGATACGAGGTGTGCGGTGGTGGAATAACACGTATAATTTAAGCATACATGTTCCTAATATGTTCCAGTGTATATAATACATTATTTACATTGGCATGTCGTCTCTTCTTTTTTTTCCCCTCTTTCCTTGACCTAATTGTGTCCTGTAAAGCCCCATAAACTCGGGCAAGAAATACAACAACAATTTCCTCCCTGTGTGGTTTAGAACATTCTCCAAATCGGCTCAGTTGCAACAGCACCTTATCGAAGCGTGTAAAGCTCTCCGCTCAGGACACGCAGGCTGCTAGACCACGCTTATTGTGTAGATCAAGAATTCTCTCGAGCGCCCCATGTAACTATTCATTACTGTCTTCTGTCCCAACGAAGTGTCAGAGACACAAGATAAATGTCTTTACTACATGCGTGGGAAATGTCACTCGGGAATATGACATCGAGAAGTAACTTTTTCTTGCATTCATAAAACAACCGTTATGCTTTGATATGTAGAGAAATTATTGTCTACCCAAAACTACACTATACTGAAACGAAAATACATGGTGTTAGACTTGCTCTTTGTCATACGTGTCTGTCTTTGCTTTTGACCAGTAAGTTCGACTGATCAGGAGACTGGGTACTATTTTCAGTGTGTACGATCAATGTGTTGTTACAAACGGGTAAAGCCATGCGAGGAATTTTATTTGTATCAACTCTTAGATTTTGTGTAACATAGAAGGAATCATTTTTCTTATTCATTTTCAGTGTGTTTAAAATGAAGACGTGAATTTGATTATTTATTATTATCAATATTCATAAAGGTTACACAAAATTGATTGTTTTTAAAATCACGTGTTTGTCTTCAATATTTTGGACTGCATCGCCCCTCTTGTTTTAGGTAGCGATAATGAATTATGATTCAAATACAACTAGAAACCCATATGCTAAACTTGTTTTCATAAGTTCATGAACATGGAAACTGGAGTATATAGATACCTTGCAAGAAATAGGAAAGTATGAGAGAAAGGGGTGTCAACTACTATCAAATGGCAGGATCTCAATCAGCACTCAGTACAAACTAGTCAAGTTAAACTGGATTAATTGACTTTAAAATCAAGTCATTTTGACGAAAGCCCCAAACGTAAATCGACCCGGAAAGTGGCCTTAAGCAGCACCTTTAGCTACACGGTTTGTAAATCGGGACCACGTATGTTAAATAAGAACAGCTTTGTCACCCTTGTGGCCAGCCCACCGCCCCTGCAACAGTAAAAACACAGCCTAGACCCGTAATGATTTAGGAAAAACACGTTTCACTACGATTGTTATTAATATTTTGTTCGTACTATTTTATCTTTTTTTTTTCGATATGTTTACCCCGACCGATTTTACCTCAATTCTTTTTCATTTGATTTTTTCTTTCACCCATGTATGGGCTGCTTAAAGTACACAACCCATTACTTTCGAAAAAGAAATCCACAGGAAATCTGATTCAAAATAAAAACAGAATTCCTTCTCCTGGAATCGCATCGCACGCTGTCTATTTATTACGATTCCTGGCGTTCAACTTTTATCTCCGGAGGTTTCTTTGTCCGGCTCTGTTTGCTGCTACACTGCCATTAACATTAGTATGTTTTATAACTGCAAGTATTTTTGCCTGATTTGTACTTACGCAGAATCCTCAATTGAATTGTAGTAATTCAGAATGAGCAGTCGATACCTGTCATGATTTATGTTTAAATGTACATGGTTCTCTATATTTCGTCTTTCGTTTTTTTCACAGATGTCTTCATATCTCTCCAGAAGTATGCCAGGGTAACATAGCCAAAATGTTTGATGTGATGACAAGAGCAAGAATGTGGTTTCTCGCTGAGTAAGTGCGCTGGCTCCCTGCTGTCGAAATCAAACTAGCCGGCTGCAAGAAAGAGATGTTTCGAACTCGAAACACCACACAACATGAACTCTAAGACAGGTGTACCAGAAAATCTAAGAAGACTAGACTGAGGTCTCATTCATATCTGTTCTGCACATTATAGACTTTTTGAGATTGTCCATGAGCAGCGAAATCATTCAAATCTGCAACTATTATAGACATCTCAAAATTCGTATCACATAGGTTCTAGTTGGGTATTTTTCTGTACTGTGTGGAAAGAACTAGCATCATGCCGACGACAATAAAAGTTGTACTGCCGGCTACGCAGGCAGAAGACACAAGTTCCGTCACTGAAGACTTGTTCGAGAGCAGCAGCAGCACTGCACCCACAGACATTCAATCTGTGGACGAGCTGGACAGGCCTGATATGGGCGGTTTATCCCTGTCTTTGGGGTCACCTCAGAATAATATGAAGGTCAATGATGAAAGGTCTAACTCCCTCCGACCTACAAAAGTGAATAACAACTTACATCACCATCGCTTTTCTCACCGACGAAAACATAGGCATAGAGAAAACAAAAACTTAAACAACAACAGCAGTAACAACTGTGGTTCAGACGCTATTCAGGAGGAGCAGCAGCGGCGAACGTTGCAGCAGACACAACTTCAGATGAGCGATGACTACGGCCCAAACAAACCTGTCCAGGCGAAGACGTCGAATCAACGGCCTCACAGACGCCCAGCTTCTGCAGCTGCCAGGTTGGGCAGCCACCCGGTAAGATCTCACTTTCCGCGGGTTTCTTTTCGTATTGCTGTGCTTTGTAAAGACTGAAATTGATCTGACCTTTGTCGTTATCCAAGTCGCAGTCACTGCTTTTGTTGCCGTTATTGTCGTCGTTGTTGTCGTCGTCGTTGCTGTTGTTGTTGTTCTTGTTGTTGTTCTTGTTCTTCTTCGTTCCTCACTGCGAGTGTCTTTCTGCCCTTGTCACGGCTCTGCTTCTGCCCTTTTGTCTGTTTGTCTGTCTGTCTGCCTGTATCTATGTCTCTTCTCTCTCTCTCTCATTCTCCCTCTCTCTCTCTCTCTCTCTCTCTCTCTCTCC
>NW_004797286.1:1402084-1403890 GCF_000002075.1 Aplysia californica | reverse complement strand
CTTTTGGGTTGTTTATATGTTCACCTTCGATGAATTTACTCGAAGGGGTTACAAATCCATATGTGGTTATATCCACTGACTCCTCCCTAACACTGTCGCTGGTTATATCCACTGACTCCTCCCTAACACCGTCGCACTCCCACAGCCTCAACAAAACAAAATCGTTTTATTCGTATTATATCTTAACACATAAGGTTACTATTTTTATCATCTGTATCTGCAATGCACAGCAGCTCTAACAACCACGCCTACAGTCAGTTGCTAAAGCAGGAAGAATTGTTCGGGGATTTATTGCAAGCCAACGAGAGATCGGATTTCAAAACTACTAGTTCAATATTGTCACCCACACAATACTCTGGTGAAACCGCTTCCCGAGGTCATGTCAATTAGGAAATAGGCGACTGGGTGTCCAGCACAGGTCACTCAGATTCCTAAGCGGAAACACCAACAAAGTCCCGTAAGGACAAACTTGACTTAACATTTTGGTGCCGTGCAGGGGTGCTTGTTTAAGACTTCCGTGGGGGCTAAAGGTTCGAGAGGACGGCTCACTGCTTCGCACAGGGGTAGATTGAAATGAACTGCTTAAAGGGATGTTTATTTTCTGGAGTGCTTAAGCAAGGGTGAAGGGCAAAAGGGCTGTAGTGAGCTTCGAGTGGTTGGTTGTTCACACCGCTGTACGTTGAGAGAGGGAAGAAAACAAGAGGAAGCCATAATAACTAATGTCTAGAGATCGGAAAGGGATAGCTTTTTGTGCTCGCGAGACCCACAACTTCCGTGTGTATTTTTAGCAGAGTTAAAAGGGAATATAAAGTTTTCTTCGCTTTATTTATCATAATATGGTTCTCTATATTTTGTCTTTTTGTAATTTGAAAAGTATTTTATTTTTTGTTGTCGAGAATTCGTCTTTTGGTGAGAATTCCTCTTTCTGTGTGTATGAGACCATTACAATAATGTAGTTTAAGAGTTCAGAAAAATAATGGGCTTGATGGTTGTTTAGAGCATTTTCTTCTATTCCTGGTCTGAATCAGGATAAAGACCTCATACTGTAGTGGTTAGGCTGTCAGACTCATATTCCTGTGGTGTAAGTTTGATCTCACACTATTCTCGATAGGTGGGTGTATCCTTTAGAATAATATGTGACTTTGGTGTCTTTTCTTCACTTCGTCTTACAGCAAAAGGTTTCTAGGCAAATACAGAATAGCAAATCGCTTTACAATGCGGCAGTGTATGTCCCTTGGGTACTGAGTCTCTTAAATAGCTGGCCAATGGACGAGTAATTGAGAGGTTGTGAGCTGCCCATAGAATTGAATACACTCTGTAAAAATTATTTTAACTTGGTCTTGGGGTGGGGGAAAAAAACATAAAAAACTGCACGGCCAAGGAGTATGCTCTCGTTTAATAAACCATAATAATGAATATGCCTGGACTACGGTAAGATTTGAACCGTTTCAATAACCCTAGACTTTGAAGCGAGTAGCACGCTATCTCTTTCCCGTTAATCTGTTATACGGGTAGTTAAAGATAGATGGGTCGGACAAGTTTAAGGTTTGGATGCAATCCCCCCCCCCCCCTCAAAATGGAAATAATAATGATGGATCCGTTTTAAAGCCCTCTTAGGCTTATCGCTTTTCAGTAGTCATGGAACTAGAAATGCCCTTTGTTGATTCACTTCGTGCACGGGTCTTGGCAAACGCTCAACCAAGAGATGCATGTTCGTGAGTGTGCATATAATAGGGGAGAGTTCATGTGTTTGGGGATGCTCGCTCTCTCTCTCTCTCTCTCTCTCTCTCTCTCTCTCTCTCTCTC
>NW_004797286.1:1396844-1401368 GCF_000002075.1 Aplysia californica | reverse complement strand
GACAAAAATTAAGCAATAACGAAAGACATCTTTCAGTTGTAAAGCCATCGAGGAATTTTATTTGCGGGCAAATTTTTGTTCTGATTGCTACAGTCTTTTTCTTATCATATAAGAACAGAGAGCACTGGTGACTAACATACAATACTAACATTAACTTAACACTTCAAACAATTGGAAACAATGGTGACTAAACTAAAAATGGAGACGCCAAATGCAATCTGGTACAAACAGTCAGTAATTAACGTCTGGTTCTGAGAGGTTTTTCATGGCTTGCATCTAGAATATCTGTTTGAGACAACAAGAATGGAGATACAAGAATACAGCAGCTCTGGGGGGGGGAGTTATGAGAAAAAAGAGCCAAACTGTACACCAAAGTTCTAGTTGCACTCAACAGCTACAACAAAAAGCCTGAATACAGGTGGATACAGCTAGATAACTTTTAACTATTTTGACTACACCAAGTTCTTTTCTTTCTGATAAACAGATCCCCATGAGCACAGATATTCATACAGTAAGAATTTTGAAACGATTCCCCAAAACCAACTAGCAACATACTGAGAAGGCTATTACCGATGTCAGGTGAAATCTTCAAAACCTGTACAGAAAAAGTGACTAATACATCTTTTTTTAAGCCTGTCAGGCCAAAACGGATATCAAAATACTAGACCATCACAGGCCACCTCAGATCTCAAAATACAAGATCAAATTCTTTTGACCAGTAGAAAAGTTCGACTTAAGCTTCATGCATAAAGCATCTTCTGCAGAAGAGAATGTTTCATGAACATCTGCACAACTTTCCTTGATGCTGATTGGCCTGCAAGTGTCTGTGGGGAAAAAAAAAGAGTACATTAAAACATCTTTCTACATTCCCTGAAAAATTTGACCTTTGGACAGTAATGTAGATTGATGGTGGCACCAACCCTAAGCCAGTGCAACTTTCATATATTGCAACAAAAGTACAATGGATTTTTTTAAAACCAGTATTGGAAAAGTTTCATCAGGAATCCAGTCCAAATGGCTGTTCCGGCTGTTATTCTTTTCGAGGACATTGAACGGCGATTTGATGGGGAAAAATCCTGACCACACAGACACAGACAAGAAGAAAGTTTAGAAAAAACATTCTTTTAATTAACGGAATATCAAGTAAGAAATATCTATAGCTTGACCACTTTGTCTGCGCAAAGAGAAGTACATCGGCATTACATTTATAAAGATGCTGGGGAAAAGACACACAGAAACTTACCAGTTATTACAGTCAGGCCACTTCGTGTGACATTTCTCGGTGTATTATCTCTAATATGTAGTATTAGGTTCTCTTTCTTTCTCCTCTCTTCCTTTGCATTTTTATATTTAGGCCCTGACTTTTGGCTCCGAAAAAATCTCTTTTTTTTCTTCTAGACTGGCGTAAAACTCATACTTAAACTTTAAATTTAAACTTAAGGCGATTTGGACATTTTGAAAGGCAGTTATGTAATTCTGTGCCTATCATTTAAACTTGCGTTATTTAATCTTCTAAGCATTGCTGATCCTGCTTCTACACTGGTTCAAATATTTATTTTATTTTAATTTTTTGAAGTAGTAGTAGTAAATACCTGTATTGATTATGATTTCTTTTTAAAAAAGAGACCCTCTCTGAAGAACGAGGTTTACCAGACGTTCATAACATTTTGAGTAGCAAGTTTTATTCTACTTATTGATGTTGTGTGAGTGCGTGTAGCAGGTGGGGGCGAATATTAATGTGTGTGTGTTTGTGTGTTTCTGTGTTTGTGTATGTGTGTATGTGTGTGTGTTGTGTGCGTTTTTAAGTGTGTGCGGATATGAGTGTGTCTGTGTGCGTGTATATCTTAGGCATTATCTTCTTTGTGAGCTTTGGCAGGCCTATTCTTCACTGTGCGAAATTACTATGCATTATTTTGTTACGTTGTGTTGTTTTGTACATTAACCTACTATCTTGTCCACTATTGCGTGTAAACTTATAAACTTAAAGCCTCAGCGTTAAGATCTGCACTTATATGACCTTATTGTGTTGCAAGTGCCGTAAAACTCTTACTAAAAAAAAATTAAAAGCGTTGAGATCATTAGTAGTATGGCATGGTGGGTTTAACGTAAAATTCAACACGATGTGGTACATGTACATGTATTTATTTGGAAGGTGTGTTTATTAAATAAGGTTATGATTTGTGGATTCACGTACGGTATTTTGGCATGTTTTTTGAAAGATTGACAAAAAGATGAAAAAAGTAGGCTTGAGTTGCTTCCCTTGTTTAGTAATTTTGTGAAACTAAAGGAGAAAAAAAACTTTTTTCCAGTATTGTTCTTAAAAACAACAGCGAAAATACAAAAGACATAATATATTTCTTAATTGCATTATCCTCAAGCATTGTTGTATGTGTTTAATTAAGTTATTGTTCGCTTTCCCATTCCATATTTCAAACACGCATGAACTGATATGTACAAGTACACGTATTTGCGTTGACCCCGATTCCCATGTGTCAGTAAGCCATTCCAGGCTAAGAGGATAAGTAGATAAGTGGATGATTAGTAGAGTTCCACTCCTATCTCCCCCCCCCAAACCGTTTCTCTCTCTCTCTCTCTCTCTCTCTCTCTCTCTCTCTCTCTCTCTCTCTCTCTCTCTCTCTCTCTCTCGATCGCTCACCCGTTCGCTCGTTCTCTCTCATTCAGTGCTTACGAATAATTATGAAAAATACTCTAACTGTTCTCCTCCCCAGACGTTGATCTAGAGTACCACGATATCATGTTGAAAGCCCTTCGCTCCTACACCCAGCACCGCCACATAGAACAGAGGGGTGGCGGCGGCAGCAAAGCTAGGGCTGTTGGTAACATGCAGAAACTTAAAACCCGTGTCCAAAACCTTCAGAACTTGTTATCCCAACCCTCTTCTGTTGTTGAAACTGAAGGAGAATTAAGATGCATTCTCGATAACAACGGTGTCTTAGACGAAAACGGCAACAATCTAAGCGAAGACACCTTCTTAGATCATTCTGACCCCCCTAAAACTTTTAAACTAGCCCAGTGCAGACTTCAGTACCACGACGAAGAGGCGTGGGCAGAAAGGAGGAAATCTTTAAACTCGAATAGTAAAACTACAGAACATAAACCAGTGTCAAGAGCACCGCCTGGGACGGTTCTGCTGTACCCACCAGCTACCAGTGATGGGATCAAGGCTGACTCCTCAGGTCACGTCTTTAGACCTCCCCCGAGCAAGCGAGAACAGAAAAGGCCATGGACAGCTCTTCCTTGCAAATTTTCTGACTATATAACCAGATCTCCGAACCTCAGCCACCAATACAGTGCTTTGTCTGAGAACAACCAAAGGTATAGCATTACATAAAGCAACAGTATAGCTTGATAGCCAATTTTTGCCATTTTTGGTCATCCAAACAACTTATTGCTTCTTAGCGTTAACTATCCTGGAAAAGTGAAAATGCCAGACATATCATATATTATTACCATGGCTTATCACTCAAACCATCGACAAAAAATACTCGACACTCTGGGGCTGAGTAGGTATGGTGTTAGCCTAACAACCCGGAGGTCCATAGTTCGTACCCAGCAAGCGTCGTGGGTTTTTTTCTGTTTTCTACACCCCCTAATCCTAGGAAAGATAAGATCGAGTTCAAAACCTCCTTGGATACAGAGGAAAAATTTGGTAGGTCCCATGTGAACGTTTCTCGTTGGAAAAAAAAGGAACGCTGAAGGTTACTTGGCCGTTTTTAAATCGAAAGAAGGTGGCCCTCCAGGCCACTGTACATGCAAAATTCAAACCTTAATTCCCATTTACAAGCCTAAGCTACTCTAGTGAAAACTGCACATGGCTGTTTGTCAGACCAATGATGATTGTACGTTCTATGTAGGTAAAACGGAGTTGTAAGTGAAAGCAACTCAACTGTGTGACGTCAATCTTACTGTCAGATTCCACCGAACTCTAGCAGGGGTAATAGAAGAGGAAGATTCGGCATCCTGGTTACCCCTTACCTACTTCGCCTGAAACTATGAAATTGTATACATTTAACGCCCCTATCAACACAGTTAACTTTGCTTGAGGCTATCTCTTGACGACAGCCTTGTAAACGAGACATTTATTGTAGCCTAATACGCAAGCAGTTTTGGCACGATCAGATACATAGCCCTAGATATATTATTTCAAAGGGTAATGAAATCGTTTTCTATCATCCTGTGAAGTTTATGGCTCTACTATCATTAATAAGTGAGATGTCAGCATTAAAGTGGAAACGGTACACACTGACCTGTTTTCCCTCGACAATCCCAGGATAACCGATATGACAGGACAGTGATTAACGATCTGAGGTGGGGGTTTTATTGCTGTTGTTGTTGTTTGGGGGGTTTTGGGGGGGGGTTCTTTTTTTCTTGCTTGTTTGTTGGTTTGTTGGTTTTTTGTTTGTTTATTTGTTAGCTTGTTTTTTGTGTTTGTTTGTTTGTTGTTGTTGCAGTTTTGTTTTGTTTTTGGTATTTTGTTGTTTTCGCTGTTGTTGTTGTTGTTTT
>NW_004797286.1:1390119-1396744 GCF_000002075.1 Aplysia californica | reverse complement strand
CGCCCCACATGTTCATGTTTTTGGCTCCCTGTTTATCATTGTATGTACGGTTGTGCTCTTTAATCTGCATATTATGTAACATCACATTACATAGGTGGTTTCATAAAGATACCAATACGTTTATGGTTTGTTGTAAGCTAGTTTGTTTGTTAAATTATCCTGTATAGCAGAACATGTCAACGTAGCCAGCCAATTCATTCTAATAGCCCACTTCAGCCTTCTGCAGGGAATACCTTATTTTTAGCGCAGTATCATCAGGGTAGTTGTCTAAAAGTTGAAGTCCGCCACCTAAACTTCACAAGAGAGAGAGAGGGGGGAGGGGAGGGGAGGGGAGGGGCACGTATTTTCCCTTAACTCAATTGTATTACATTTTATTTTTCAGATCGTACAATAAAGATACCTTTTTCATTTAACATAGGTCTTTTACCCCATTTAGATTAATTTGAAGGCGGGCTTTGACCTTGCCTTAAAGCTAACCAGTGCTGAGAGTGAGAGGGATATGAACTGCCTACATGATAATATACCTGTTCTGTTGATTAAAGTATTGTGATCTGCGTGCATACAGTTGAAACCAATTCCGTGATGGAGTAAAAACGGAACAGAAGACAACGAGAAACTGAGATGATTCTGCTGTTACACATTTACAGACTCAAGACAACAATAATATTTTGGGGCTTGGTCTAGTTAGAATCACATTCAAACATCCTGTCGTCTCTCTCGATCAAGTAGGCCCTACCCATTCGAAAAGAGAAAATCGAGTTGGGGGGGGGGATTAAAACACCATATCATTATTTATAGGATACAAGAGGGTTCCGGCTAAGATGTAAACCAAGCTGACCACATCTTTTAATTCCTCGTCCCATGGAAGTGATAAGGTGTGTACATAGTATCTTTTGAAGCATTGTTTATTACGTAACGACATGCATGAAGCAGGTACCATGATAGTCTATTACCTATCCGTATTAATTTGATATAACCGATGAAAAATTATCTCTGTGGACGCAGCAGAGTTATGACGCATGGCGTGATTTTTTCACCCTCTCTCTCACCTCGACAAGCTGAATGTGGCCCTTTTGTTGCAATTAAACCCCCATTAACATTAATTAGGTCATTTAGGGGGAAGCTGCGCTATATTATAATTTATACCAGCTTGTTTAAAAGTACAATGAACGCCTGAAGACATCACAGTTGACTTAAAACGTAAGGCCCATTCAATACTTGTGATTCGTGGAAGATTTTAATTGGTATGGTTATATGAACTTGTTGCGATTTTGACCATTGAGTAAGCACTTTTGACTTTGTTTCTTGTTGATAAAGTTTTGTTTGACTGGTGTTCGCATCACGACTGTATTGATTTTATTATCGACCTTTACTTATTCTTTATGTTGCAAATAAATCAGGTCTGTATAGATTAATAGTATTTTTGTGAGCTATGCAGCCTGAGGTAAAATAGCTCTGTAAAACTTCATTGTATAATGCTAATGCTGGTTGTGGAGTCGGCAGCAAATCTTTCAGCTCTTTGAAATTTATCCTTTGTAAATGACCAGTATAATTTGGAACGAATGAGTCCCTTCAAGTTTGATCTATTTTTGTTTTGTTTTCCATTTAGAACAATGCGTTCTAAGCTTGTGTAAGTACATGTACTATAAGTACTGGTTTAGCTTTGCATGTCAGGGACTGGAATGAGTGCAAGCTATAGCAAAGTCATACATTGTAGTCAATTTCATGTTTCAATCTTCATGTTTTGCTTTTCACTGAGTTTGTCAAATACACTATTCGTTTCAAATAAAACCATGAGAATGAGCTTCAGCCAGTAGAGTTAGGACTATATGGTTTCTATTGCCCTAATTTTTGGATTGTGTTGTTACAATTAGTATTCTTGTGAAAGTCATATGTGAGTGTGAGGCATCGTGGTGAAATTAGGCGCTCATCAAAATAATAAAATCCAAGAAATCTGCATTTTTTGGCCAGTTTGGAAATTTTCTTTCGAATTTGTTTTTTGGCTCAACACCTTGTAGCCTACATTGTATATCCACTTAGAAACACTTTGTGAGGATTTTTACGGGAAAACGTTTAAATGTACAACATATTTAAATTTGCAGTTTCCAAGGACTTTTAAGCTATGGAAGTCACTAAACTGGCAGCCATTTTCTCACTAATTTTACCTCTGAAATCAAGCGACCCCACCCCCTTCAATTGCAAATACCTCGAATTCTATTCAAGAAAAATGGCTTTTTTTTCATCGAAATCAAGGTAATTTGTGAATTACAAACAACCTTTAGGATGACAACAATAACTCCATATGCCCAAAAATTAAAGAGCGCCTGATTCCACTGCTTCGTGACACATATTTTCTGGAAGCTAGAATAATGATTACGCAACTGTGTTGTCCAGCTGTCCTTGAGGTTGAAGGCAACTGCTAAGAATCTGATTTTACTTATGATGTTCTGTAGCAGTTTAGCAAAACAGAATGTTATCATCACCAAACAAAAACCGTGTATGTAGTATAATGTAGCCTACAACAACAAGCACCTCAGGGTCAAAAGTAGAAGACGTTTGCAGTCAATGCTTTTCAATACTAAAACTAAGACCAAAGGCAAAAATGCAGGGAAACACACACGTATTCAGCGCCTTGTCTCATAAATAATTCCTTTGTTGGAATCAGAAGGATCAGTAGAATTACTGTTGCTGCCATCTTTGAGCACTTTGACACAACTGAGAGGTTAAACATTTGGGTAAAGGACATGCCTCTTTGTCCTAGGCAGATATTACTTCATCATCGTCAAAATAATGAAATCGGAGAAACAGGTATTTTTCCACAAATGGAAATTTTTGTCAAATTTTTATTTTTTGGCTTATCCTCTTTTACGTCCATATAAAAGCACATTTCCATGTGAATTTTACTGAAAAACACTGATTAAAGGCACAAACTAAGCCATTTTTCAGTTTTCAAAGACTCTTTAGCCATTGGAGTTACCAAACTTTGGCGGACATTTTCTCGCTAATTTAACCACTGAAACCAGGCAACCTCACTTCTTTCAATCGTAGATATCTTGAGTTCTGTTCAAGATAAAGGGACATTTATTTCATTGAAAGCAAGACAAATAAATCAGCTTCCAGATGATACCAATAACTCTACATGCCCAAAAATTGACGAGCGCCTGATTCCACAGAGTCATGACAAAAATTAAGCAATAACGAAAGACATCTTTCAGTTGTAAAGCAATCGATAAAGTTTATTTGCGGGCAAATTTTTGTTCTGATTGCTACAGTCTTTTTCTTATCATATAAGAACAGAGAGCACTGGTGACTAACATACAATACTAACATTAACTTAACACTTCAAACAATTGGAAACAATGGTGACTAAACTAAAAATGGAGACGCCAAATGCAATCTGGTACAAACAGTCAGTAATTAACGTCTGGTTCTGAGAGGTTTTTCATGGCTTGCATCTAGAATATCTGTTTGAGACAACAAGAATGGAGATACAAGAATACAGCAGCTCTGGGGGGGGGGGTTATGAGAAAAAAGAGCCAAACTGTACATCAAAGTACTAGTTTCACTCAACAGCTACAACAAAAAGCCTGAATACAGGTGGATACAGCTAGATAACTTTTAACTATTTTGACTACACCAAATTCTTTTCTTTCTGATAAACAGATCCCCATGAGCACAGATATTCATACAGTAAGAATTTTGAAACGATTCCCCAAAACCAACTAGCAACATACTGAGAAGGCTATTACCGATGTCAGGTGAAATCTTCAAAACTGTACGAATAGAAAAAGTGACAAATACATCTTTTTTGAAGCCTGTCAGGACAAAACAGATATCAAAATACTAGACCACCACAGGCCACCTCAGATCTCAAAATACAAGATCAAATTATTTTGACCAGTAGAAAAGTACGACTTAAGCTTCATGCATAAAGCATCTTCTGCAGAAGAGAATGTTTCATGAACATTTGCACAACTTTCCTTGATGCTGATTGGCCTGCAAGTGTCTGTGGGAAAAAAAAAAGAGTACATTAAAACATCTTTCTACATTCCCTGCAAAATTTGACCTTTGGACAGTAATGTAGATTGATGGTGGCACCAACCCTAAGCCAGTGCAACTTTCATATTGCAACAAAAGTACAATGGATTTTAAAACCAGTACTGGAAAAGTTTCATCAGGAATGGAAGCAGATAACGAATACGGTAGTATTTTTTCAAATGCCAATTTCATATGCTCCAGAACAGCTGAAAAAGAGCGCTCAAAACATCATGTGTAATGTAAAAAGAGGTGGAAATAGAAAGATAATCGAACAAATCTGCAGTCTAGTCTGACCTAAACACAATGTTGCATGCAATATTACAGCTTTTTAACTCCAATTCATCCACAAATTATATATGAGAATCAATCATACAGATGAAAAATGGGTACAAAAGGTGATGAAATGTTATTTACTATGTGCAAAATCAATTACATGTAATTAATCTTCAGCTTTTTTTGGCATTTCCAAGAAAAGATATCTGCTATTGAAAATATGCTGCACGGAATATAAAAAGCTAGCAGAACTGAGACCAATAAAGTGCAACATAAAAGTTAAATGCTTATGGTCCTAGTTATCCGACAGCTTGACCAGTTATATAATAATCTACCACATGAATTACGCAATAATTCCTCTTACTTTGGTTTTGAGAAGAAAAGAGTGCCAGACCTTGGTTCCTTTAAGGTTGAGTGCTACATAAATTTTACTGGGGGGGGAGGTTTCCATCATTACAACACATGAGGATTTGTCATTACCAGCTGCAGAAACAAAACAAGATCTACTGTACTGACAGACTTATCAATCAATTCAAAAGTCATTTTGCTCTCGCTTTAACAAGGTCACATGCATCTGAACAACCTGTCTAAAGCATTAGTACGAACTCCTCATGGCGGTATTTGGTCTGCAAACTTGGTAAGTGTTTTACGGCACTCGCAACTGCATAAGGCCATATGGGCGCGCAGGACACATTTAACATTTTCAGTTGTTAGGAAATTTTGAATTTTGTCCATGTGCGGTCGAAGCCTACTCTTGTAGATTTTGGACCACAAAGGGATCTTTAATGTGTGCAACTTGCACACAGGACCTCCAAAATTGTTCACCCTTGTCCAAGAAGGCTAGGTGTACATCTTTCCTACCAGAAGATCAGGGATGTGGCTGAAAGACAGCAGGAGCCAAGGAGAATCAGTAGAAAGGGTGCAGAAAGAGTCAGGGGCCCAGAGGAGGGGGGAGTGGGGGCAGAGAGTTGAGACGAAAGCAGACGACAGAAGATTGCTAGAGAACAGGAAAGGAGGTGAAACGAGACAATTTAGAGAAGTAAAATTTCCGTCGCTATTCAGTTTTAGTAAGTGTTCTGCCACACTTGCAACACAATAAGGTCATATAAGTGCTGAAGATAAGAGGTGTTACAAGAGAGTAAAAAACACAAAAGAGAAGGAGGGGAGATAAGGATGATAGGTGTTTGATAGGAAAAAAGGAGCAGACCACACCAGAGCACCCGCCAACCACCGACTCATTCGCTATCCAGGCTCAAACCCGCGACCTATTGAAGGAGAGGCGAACACCTTAACCTCTAGGCCACGAGAGCCGCCGTCAGCAAATTTGCACTGACATAACAATTACAAAGGGCTAAAAATGGTTGTATTGTATTCCACAAACCTTGACTTGGACACGATTGAGAAAAGAAAAAAATATCTTTGGTTGCCAACTACTACTCCCACTACCTTGCTAAAAAAAAAAAAAACAAGTTATCATCAGCACACACTTCTAAGCATAAAATTTGTTCACACTTGTATGAGGTGACTATGGACATTTTAACTTGTGCGGGTGTCAAGAATCAGATTGGCCATACTGTTACACTTTTTAAAAATGAAAAACTTTTTTGAAAGCATGTAAATATAAGCTATTTTCACTCTCCTTGACACACCAATGTGAACAAGTAACGTTGAGAAGGCAAGACTTGTTTGTAGCACTTTGTTGGTCTTAAAAACTGCTTAGAAAGTTTGAGGACAAAAACCTTTGGGACTGTAAGTCGAGATATACTGAAAATACAAAAACAGCAGACACTTAAAAAATGGAAATAATGCTTTTTCTTTCAAAAGTATACAAACAAAAGACAACTAACTTTCTCACACAATCACTATTTGTCTTTTTGAAGACAAGACATTGCATTACGTGTTCTTGCCTTACACTCTGATAAAAACAAACACACCACTACTTGCATTTGCCGACATACATAAGTTAACATTAAGCTTGAACAGACATTATCACAATCTACAGAGGCTGCATAGATGTCAGTCACACAAAGAGATCACATCAAAGTAAGAAAGAATTTTGAAAACCTCAAAACCAGGAAATGTCTGTGAAGATAAACAGACCAGACAGTAGAGTGTTTATCTTCAGCTAATATGAAGTTTTCACTACCTTTTCAGTGCCTCAACCACCACAATTTTTTCACTTTCTGATTAAAATGAAGATGAAAAGATGATACAGGGGTACTCGTGATAAAATGTTTATATAAAAACAAATAGATAAGAGAAAAGAGAAAGTAAATAAATTACATTCAGTAACAATTTCCCCCCCCCCCCCCCA
>NW_004797286.1:1369213-1390019 GCF_000002075.1 Aplysia californica | reverse complement strand
CCCCCCCCCAAAAGGTCAAGTATAAAAAAAAACCCATGTGATGTAACAAACTGATATACTCAAAGTACAGCTTATGGTATACAGCTCTCCTGCTAGTATAAGTAGTAAAAACCCAAATGAGTACAATACACTGAGCAAATAAAACAAACGCATGGCCATAGAAATGCATCCAATGCTTCATCTTCAGCATTCACTAAAATATCCAACTTCGCTGTAAGTGTAAGGAGTATCGCCAAGAACCCATTGTTCTATAAGCCAAGAGAGGACACAGGTCCCATAGAAGAACCAGCTCTGAAACTTTCCACATTAGGAGAAATTCTAAAATCTTTCAGAAATGAAAAATATCATATTTTCTAAGAAGATCAAACTCTCTCCCCAAAATGAGAGTTAGAAAAGAGTATCTGCAGGTCATAAATTTTTTAGCTAACTACTAAAGGATGACCAAAGTCATTGTAAAGCATTTTACGTCCGCTTCCACCACCACACATCATCACTGCCAACTCTTAGTCTTATTACAGTGAGGTACAAGAAAGTTACCAAATCAGTGCAAGAGGCCCGGAATACAGATTGTTTGATTGTTTCTACATCAATAACACTTTACTTTTTTTTTAAAATACCACCCATCAATACATTGGCACCACACAAACACAAGCATCCTTCACATGTACACTACATCTAACAGCTTATTTGTTTAAAAAAAAACAATCAGACCTGTAATAAATATAATCAATTTTATGATTTATCAAAAAGACAGCAAACAAAACTCTGAATACAATGATCTCCCTGATTTAGGACTTTCTATTTGCACTCCCACATATTCAAAAGCGGGAGGGACTGAGTCGCATCCACAAGAGAACAGTCTCGATATATAATGACAGGAATGCATAAATACAACAAAATAAGGAATTTTCTTAATATTTACAAACAGAAGCATTTAGCTCTCCAAAGAAAGTTTTAAAACTACAAATGATGTTTCAGTTTAGCAAATTCTACCAGTTCAGTAAAATGCAGCAAGTTGGGAAATCAATCACGTGTTGGGATTGACTCCTCTGGGACATCATAAAGAAATCTTGAAAGTCAAGTCAGGATCACTTCAGAAAGGAAGTTACCACGTATCTAAAACGCTAAAAATGTTCACTGCACAAAATCAACTAGCTTTCTAGTTAAAACCACGAGTCCCATAAGACATTTTTTATGGGAGCAAAGGTTAGTTAGAAATGTCTTAAATCAGGGACAAGCATCACTATTATTCAGAAACTAAAAATTGTCTGTTTAGGGAAGAAAAATACAAACAACAAGAGAAATCTTTCGGACATAGTGAACTGATTCAGTTCCACGGAAAGATGACGAGGCCAGATCCAGTGACGCATGGAGTCAGTCTGAGTTGAGTGTACTGGTCTGAACTACTTGTTGATTCTGTACCATATCTGGGGAAGATGATTTGTCTTGTCAAAGAAGGCAAATGAAATTAAAGTTTCAGATGTTCCCCTATTACAAGCACCCTACTGTTTTAATGGTACTTTTCCTTGCTCAAACATATTGGCCTGTAGGGAACATGTGGATTAGTAGCTAGCCAAGGGCCGCCAAGCACTGGATTTTTTCAGCCAATTTAACTTGCATATGTACTGAAAGTTTTAGCAATATTATTTCTATTCTAGTAAAACTCCAGAGCAGCTCAATGCACCCAGCAAAACAAAACTTTCTGTTACTTTGTCAGGAACTGGTCTAAGATTCTTTCGTAGTACCTAGTTATTAAAGCCAAGACTCTTAAGTCAAATTAACAAGTAAGTCAATATACTGCTGTGTTCCCCAAACCAGAAACACACACTGAAGAGGGTGTACAAACATTAAATGCAGATTGTATTCATTGCCTGGAATGAAGCCATCCTCCATGTTGTCCTAAATTCTATATTTTACAATTTGATGCGCACATTTCATTTTTCAAGTAGACGACTCAAGCAGACCCCTATCCCATCACTTGGCATAGTAGGCTGCTAAAGTCGTCGCCACCATTAGAGTGTTCAGTGATAAAAGTCACTCTGCTGCATGTCAATACACATTTTTAATCATAATTGACCTACTGTCATGATGAAGCAATCTGACTAACATGTTACACACAAAAAAATTGGGGTTTTTTCAAGTCTCCTAAAAATATAACATTTAGATGTATGGTATATCTTAAGTAAAGACATAGTTCTATTTTTCCAATAGTTATCGTTCTCAATGTTATTCAAAATACTGTACCAGAAGTCTTGTATCATTAAAAACTAATACAACACAAAATATAAAATATGACCACAGAACTTGTCCAATGAATCCATAAGGTATTAAAAAAAACTAAAAAACTGCACCATTCACTGCTGGCAGAAAATTCATAATAACAACATAAACAAACAACTGTTATGGAATGTAACATGTTTGCTTACCTGTTGGATCTAATGAGCCTTAGCCTTGGGACTGACAGGAATCACAGATCGCTTCAGTGCATAGTAGATCACATGGAAGTTCTGGAGAACAGTCAAGACATTGTAACTATTGATTTAATCAGACAAAATGAGGCATCGTGGTGAAACCAGGCGCTCGTCACAATACAGAATTCAAAGGACCCAGCATTTTTTCTTCTTCTTGGCCTTTTTTTTTTCTTTTTTTCTTTTTTTGGCTCAACCCCCTTAACATCTATTTATAAACACATTTCTGGGTGGATGTTCCTTAAAAACATTGATCAAAGGCACACAAAAAATCAATTTGAAGTTTCAAAGGACACTCAAGCTTCAGAATTGACCAAACTTTGCTGTCCTTTTTCTCACTAATGTTACCTCTCACACCAGGTGACCTACACCTCCTTCAGTTTCAAACATCTCGACTTCTTTTCAAGACAGATGGGCCTTTTTTTTTCATCAAACAAGATTTGAGATTATATAAATAACTCCTCCATATGCCCAAAAATTGACAAGCGCCTGATTCCACTGTGTCACGATGCAAAGTTTTTTTGTAAAAAAAAAAGTTTACATGAAGGTCCAAATAAAAAATAATACATTGACTTGCATCATTGCAATCTTGGGATTTAGCACAAAAACTTACAAAATCCTTGGTTTTCGCCCTATTCCTTTCCCTTTTTAGGTCAACATTATTGCTTATTAGTAACAGAAAAGCAATTTGACACAACAATGACCAATATGTGCTTGGAAAAAGACAGACAGAATTAATAAAGATAGAAAGGAAAGTAATTAAACAAACCAGTGGTGTCTGTCAAGCACCTCTAGTTACAGGGATAGCATTCGAGAATTTATTTCCTAATCTTTTCAACATTTTAGTATCCCAAGCTGTTCATTACAGTCAATAGCAAATGTGATATATCAGTTTACATTTGTGAGGCATTGTAGTGAGGTCAGGCGCTCATCAAAACAATGAAATTGAATAAAAACAGTTTTTCCGCTGGTTTGGCAATTTTTATCGAATCTTGGTTTTCCGACCCAACATTTTTATGTTCATTTAAAAACACATTTTGTACGTGTAATTTACTGAAAAATGTTGATTACAGGAGCAAAAACGGAAATTTTCAGTTTACAAGGACTCTCAAGCTATGGAAGTCACCAAATTTGACGACATTTTTTGCTAATTTTACCTCTAATTCAAGATAGATAGGTATTTTTTCACTGAAAACAAGATGAACGGACAAGCTTTCAGACGATACCAATAACTCCACACGTCTGAAATATGGCAAGCGCCTGATTCTACCACGTCATGACACATTTAGTATCCCATGGTAATAGTATAGCCAAGGCTTACCACTTGTGACTTAAATCATGACTGTTGCTAGCTGGTATCTTCTAATCTCTCATCAGTAACCACTAAAGCCTTAAAAATAGTCAAATCTGCTGTAACAGCCATTGTCTAAGACAATCTCCTGTACAAATAACCACTTTCCACCTCCCCCCCCCCCCCAGGTTTTTTTCTACATCAATGTTCAAGTCATTAGCCTGTCAAAGACAACCACTTTCTCCTCTAAAATAGGCGGCCATGCCATGGACACACGCCTTTATAAAAATAAAAACATACATTCCATACTATTAACTTTACATGAATCTACATAACAAAAATTGAACCAATTTTTAAAAAATGGGTTTACCTGTGCACAAAGATATGCAAGAGCCAGATAACTAGCAATGCAGATGGCAAGGAACAAGTCAAACACAGCTGGTTTTACACTGGTGAAGAAAAAAGGAAAGTATGCTGAATACTGCACACAGTACATGAAACAAGTTCTAGACATAGCAGGAAACTGTAATGAGCAATTTTTCTTGTACAAAAAGAACAGGATGCTATGATAACTACAAAACTTTATTACAGCAGCCCAAATAAATATTATTGAAGTTTTAAAAACCAACAAGATACAGCACAACTGCAACAATTGTTGCAACAATAGTGCTTCCATCAGTAAATCGCGACCTCGGTGCTTTCTTCTCATATCTCCGTTATTTTTATTAGTGAAAATGTGACTTCTTCTTAAGCTCACTCTTTGTTTTCACTGTTTAAAAAAATTAAGATACGACAATAAAGCCCTGAGGTCTCGAAATGTCAAAATGCTGGAAGATTGGAAAGACATAATAAAAACATAACTTACTTGTATGCATTCATGACATACTCTGACCCACTGTAAAACAAGAATTCAGGATCCCTGTGGACAAGAAAATATGAAACAAATCAATTCAGCGTTTGAATAAAACTGTTACGACTTTCAACATAAGTGACTTCCCTGAAAACTATCATTACGAACACGCTTCAAATCAAAGAATAACAGACAGTACTAACATAATTTTAAAATGTATTTGGTGTTTAACAGTCCTTTAAGACCGTAAGGAATTCTCAAAAACAGTAACTAACGTTTAAAAGAGCAAAATTTTATACCATTAATAAACAATGTACAAAATAGGTATGCTGGTTTCCCATACCATCTTATGGTACTAAACAAAAGAAAACAAGTCTTAGAGAAAAAAATCAACAAAATAGTATTTTTATATCATCTACATCTTGAGTAGCCTGCCTCAAAAAAAGTAATAATAACTTGAACAATATATTATAATGATATAATTTCGCGTTCATTTTGACTTACCTCTTGTCAGCTTTTATCAAAGTTTTTCTCACGTCCTTGAGGTAGCGACCCATAGTCTGTTCCAGCGTCATGACCATCTCTGAGTCAGACTTGAGCAACTGAGCAGCACGAGGTCCACTGGACAAGTAGTCCAACCAGGACTGGACCACTGGCTCCTCCACAGACTGAAAAGAAAAAAGAAAAATATTTATAAAAATATTTATGGGGGAAAAAGTAGAACTGAATTTACAGCCAATTAATCTAATAACCATACTTCTGAAGTTGTAGTTCATTGTACACCAGCCCAACAACCACCATACATCACAAGGAACAAATTAAAATAAGGGAACCAGACACCTCCCACTATCCACTAGAACATCAGTCAGCTAGCTTCAAAGTTAACTCTATCTCTTCGAGGGGGTAAACCCACTATGCCGGGGCCCTTTTTTCGTACGTTATTTGAAAATCACAAAAACGTCACTAAATGGGTCATTAAATCGAAACAAGTGAACCTATTTTGATAGTTCGTCATCTAATGAATGAAATCCCGATAATAGAGACCTGTTTTTGGCAATTGCCCAAAAGTAATTTGATGTCGACGTCGGCGTAAAGGAATGTGCACGAGCTGCTGTCGGCGGCTCACCGGCACGGCAGTTCTGACCGCACGCCAATGGAAGCGGCTTGCCGGAGATAGAGTTAAGGCAGGTCAGAATATATCTTACACTTAACTGTATATATACCAGCAAATGCCTCTCATCTTGCAATGCATATTCCCCAAGGAGGCTTTAAATAGAAATGGAAGCTGCTCTGTGGGTGGCAACCCATGCCTGATAGAAGCCAAAAGCCCCCCTCTCGCAGCAGAACCATGATCATCCCGTGCCGCGTTCTGCCTCTCACACTGAGAGCTGGATTAGGCAAGAAAGGTTTATTCTAAGATCCTTGAGATAAGGCAAGTCAATAAGTAAAAATGCCTTCCATCTCTATTCAGGGTTCCTGCCATGAACTTCCCACCAAATTCAAGATTTCAGGGAGGTTTCAAGGAGAAATTTTTAAAATTCAAGGAGATTTGGTCAAGAAATTCATGACAAAAGCCTATTTTTGAAGGTCTACACTTGTCCGAAAAGAATCATATCATAGTTCCGATTTCCCTACAAAAACTGTTCGCAGGGTGACTGCCAACCCGGCTTCTCAATTTTCCGGTGGGGGGGCCCTCATCCATTCTCCAGGGGCATGTTACATAACAATGACAGTACATGCTTAATTTATATATTATTTATTAATATATACACAGAATGGTGCGCACGCACGCATGTAGGTACATTCCAGTCAGCAACATGTCAGTGTGGCACTGGGATACTGTGACTTAGGTATTTCAGTCAGTTCTTACTTATTTATATTTTCCCCTCATCATATTCCCCAATATAAACTATATAAAAATGAATCTTGCTTTGAGCCTGAGAAAAGGCCTAGAACCAGAATATCCACTGTCAAGAACCAGTTTGGGTGTCAAGGTTTATACAATAAATGTAAAAGATAAAAATTATTACTCTAACTAAAAATAGAGTAATAACATGAATGTCTCAAGTGAAAGTAGACCTATTCAGTGTGAGAGGTGTAAAAACTGTGGGAGGGCAAGACGCAGTGACACTGAAAATCTGCAAATCTTGAACAGAAAGCTCAAATATAGAATACAATACAAACAGTAGTCTCCGCCTAAGATCCCGGTGCTCGGGAGCCAATTAGATGTAGGGTACAGAATTAAGTATCGAAATCCAAGAGTTGAAACAACCATAAAGTCATGCTCTACCATCCCTTACAAGCTTAAGGAAAATTAAAACCCACACAAAGCTGAGGGAAAATAAAGACACAACACATACCAGAGTGTCAGTGAACATTTCAAAGCTGCCTTGGCTTGTCAAGTTGTAGATCTGCCTGGCCAGGGCCTCTGCAACAATCTGAGTATTCCTGGTAATGACCCCAGAGTCCACTGCTGCCCTATAGAAACATGAGTAGAAAATTTAAGTAAAACATTCTACATCATTTGTGAACACAGTGAAAAGCTGAATAACTTTAAAAGAACTAATGGAATCTAAAAACTTCTATGTCGAATTCAGTTGTTCCAAACAACAACAAAAAAACCCTGAAAACACAGATCACTGCTGCATTTTCAACAGGAGAAACTACAAATAAAGTACCACTACTCACAAAAAATTCCAATTTTGAAAGAAACGTCTTGTCACTTTTAACCCATGTACATTTAACATGCAGTTGGAAAAAAGCTTCCAAAGAAATACAATCTCACGTGAGGGAACAAAGCTTGATAGAACACTTGGGGGGCTCCTCCGGGCCATACGCAACCAAAGGAACATCAATTAGCAAAGCCAGATGATTTTTTTCAAAATCATTATTCTGCTGTGCTGATAAGTTTACGTGATAGACACCAGTATGCAGAATACAATACTTTTTTATTTTTTAAATTTTGAAAATCGGTTAATAAATAACTTTTAATGGATTTTTTTTCTGTCTTAATAAGCAAACTTTTTCGGTCCTTTTTTTTTTTTTACACAAATAAGAAACACTGGCACAGGGTATGGACCCGCTTTAAGTCATTTTCAAACAGAAAAGAACATAAACTTTGAACAAATTAACTTACAGCGATGAAACTTGGCACTCTACAATTACTTCTTATACCGAAGGTAGCTGTGAGCACGGATTTTTTAAATGTATATGCATAATTAATCAATCATCTAATTAGCATACATTGGTATATTTTACGCAATACCATAGCAAAAATATTTTGAAAATTTGTGTAACATGCCATATTTTTCTATCCTACAGTTACACTTGTAGAAGAGTAGATGTTTACACAATTTGGATCATTTAGGAGGCTGGCTGCTTCAACTTTGACCCTGTCTGTCAGGGCCAACCTAAGTTGAGAGGGATACAACTCCCAGCAAAAAGACAAAGATACTTTGTAAAAAACCATTGTCATATGGGAATTGAACATGTTTTCATGTTTTCTACGAAATAGGGTGAAGCACCAAACCGCTAGGCCTACAATGCAATCTCGGCTGTTGCTGTCCTTGCGATGACATCAGCTTCTATACCTTACAGTCAGGCAAATGATTCATCCTTCTCTTTTGTCTCATTTAAAATAATTGAATCTATGGTGCTTACTTCAGAACTTGTCATCTGGTCTATGCAGATAAATAATAAAATAATAATAATATATAACATTTATATAGCGCATTTCCAAAAAAGTAGCTCAATGCGCTTTACATTGAAATACCCATTTTTCAAAAACCTTTCTTACTACTTCCTTTCTTCTCATGCAATATACATTAATGCACACACACACACAGACTATTTTCATCCAGAACAGAACAACTATAATGAAAGATAACATTAAATGCTTATGAAAGATAGGCCTGTAGGAACAGAAAATGTTTAAGATGTCTTTTGAAGCTATCAAGTGTTTTTATTTGTCTTAGTTTCAGGAGTAATCTGTTCCACATAAATGGACCAAGATATGAGAAAGATCTCTCTCCATATGATTTGTATGATTTTACAGGTGTCACAAGTAGGGTGTTATCATTTGATGATCTTAGGTTTCTCCCTGGTTTATATATACTGATAAGTTCTTGTAGATAAAAAGGAGCAGTTTTCTTTAAACATTTGAAACACATGACGCAGATTTTAAATATTATTCGTTCTTTAGATCAATACTTTACTACCACACAGGCCATAACAATGGCCATTTTTGCGGAAATCTTTTCTTGGTGCTCTAGGGACACTATGGTCATAGTGTGGGAAGCAGCCATAATATATCACTTTAGTAGTGAATGCAAAATTTGCTCACTGTTAACTGTTAACACATCTATACCGGAGAATTTCTCTTTCCTGTTCTCAAGAAATTTCTCATCCATATTTACAGATGGATCACAGGTCCAAAGTTAATAACATAATGTAAACAAGCATAAACAGATCAACAGGACTACAGGTCTGTCATTTCTAATTGGAATTCAGTTATCCGCAAATATTACCCGCCCGGCCCGTGGTTAAGGTGTTCGCCTCTCAGTCAAAGGTCCCGGGTTCGAATCCGGGTAGCAAAGGAAAAGTTTTCTTCTCTAAAATTGTCTCCTTTCACCTCCTTTCCTGCTCTTTAACAATGTTCCATCATCTGCTTTCGTCTCCACTTTCTGCCCCAATCCCCTCATCTCCTTTGCCCCATCCTCTGGGACCCTGACTCATTCTGCAGATTTTCTGCTGCTACTCCTTGGCTCCTTCTTACTGTGGTCTTTCAGCCAGACCCCTGATCTTATGGTAGGAAAGACCTATATCTAGCCTTCTCGAACAAGGGAGAAAAATCTCAGAGGTCCCGTGTATAAGTTGCGCAAGATCCCTTGGTGGTCTAAAACCGATAAGAGAAGGCTTCGACCGCCACCCAAGCAAAATTCAAAACTTTCCTACTGAAATGTTTAACATGTCTCGTTCATTCATATGATTTTATGCAGTTGCGAGCGCCAACACTAACCAAAAAAAAAAATGTTGCCCCTAATTTGAAATTATGTTAACTTTAAATAGAAATCTGAACGGCTTTCCAGCATACATGTAAATATGGGCTATACAAGAAAATAAATGTCTACTTATATATGCTATACACCTAATGTGATTCCAAAATCTCTTCAACTTTCCCAGTGAGTAAAAAAATTTCTCGACCTATAAGAAGCGGCGAACTGCGAGTTTTATATCGACTTGGACTGAACTGAACCAGCTCTTTAGTTAGACCTTTCCTCTGATTGTTTGCAAAGTTTGAAGACTCTACGACATCATCTTCTTATCTAAATCAAAGCTCAAAGAGGGTACCTTCCTTGTAAATCAGTGCAATAGCACTGCCCAGAGGGTCCTACTCGGGATCAGCTTTTTTTGCATCAATAGAGTAGTTCTGAAAAACACAACAGGTAAGCGAGAGACCACCTCCTCACCTTGTGTCCAGGATGGTGTTTCTGTCTGGAGACTTGTGTGAACCCAGATGGCTTAGGGTGAAGGCCAACATGCGCTTGATGCTGAACCTCTCATGCTCCCAGGCGAGCATCTCATCAGCAAGGTTGATCTTCTTGTGCACCATATCAACCTTGGCCTCTGGATACAGAGAACTGCCCACCTCCTCCAGTTGCTGAAGAATAAAGTCAGAATGTGTGGATGAGAGAAAATACAAGGATATTTCTTTAGTCAAAGAAGAAAGAATTACACTACAGACATCAAATCGGCCATTCCATGACAAGTGAAATGACAGTGACACACTTATGTCTGGGATGATGACCTAAACTAAATGATTTTAAAATCCTAAGCAGTAATAGGGCCATTTTTTATTCTTTTTTTTTTTTTAAAGAAAGACCTGAATATGACAATTTAGGTAAACCCAATGTGCATGAAAAGATAGCTCCTTTAGAAGCACTGGGCTACTACAGTTGGTTAAAAAATAGTATCATCACTGAAACAAGAAAAACACTGACCTCTGTGTAACCCAACACGATGGGCAGAACAATTCTGAGACATTCAGAGGGGCTGGGGAGGTTGTTGAGACAGATAGGATAAAGTTTAAAATTTGTAAAACAGGCTTTTGTTTATTCTTTTGAGCCTTCATACACAAAATGTGACCAATAGTTATCAAATGTCTCATATGCAGCAGACAAAAAATAGATTTACAGTAAACATTGGGATCCACAAGGTCAATATCTCCCTTACCTTGTAGAACTGCCCACCAGCACTGTCTTCTCTCGGTGGCTTGGACACATGCAGTTTCAGTTCGTTCCCAGCTCCTAGGGTGTCCAGACACAGTACAAAGGCAACATCCGACAGCATGTTACCCTCTGAAGTATTAAAAAAGAACAATTAATAGTGACTGTCATCAAAGATAATAATTCAGGAGCTTCAGTTCCATGTTTTTTACCTGGGCAACTTTGAAGATAAAAAAAAAAACAGGGGGTGGGGGAGATATAAAGTTTCAATTGTCAAATATCCTGGTTGACACAAGGATCGAACATAATAGAGTGAAAATTCAGTTTGGAAAATAATCCTCCCCAGTGCACTGACACAGCTCAAAATAAAAGAAAGAATTATAACCCTTGTTGTTTTCTCTCTTTCTCTCCCCAGAGACAAATACAGATGATATTGTGATGTTCTAGATTTGTCCAGACAGACTTTGACAAATTAACAAGAGCATAAATTTCCCAAACCGTTCTTCAAACACTTTTTAACTTGACTTGAAAGTTTATAACAAAATCAAACCTGCAGCTTCAAAATTGTCCTCAATCCAGCGCTTTGAACCTTGATAGTTGAACTTTCCACCGCCAGACAAAAGAAAGACTAAATTGTATCTTGGGGGAATTTAAGGAGGCAAAACAGTAAAAATTATATTGTTATTAACAGTAACATAATGGTCTCCTATTTTTACAGACAAATAACAAGCATATTCACTCATGACTCAACCAGTTCTTGAAAAACAATGTGGTTTCCCCTCATCAAATCGAACTTTCAAAAGCACAAACAATTTTCAAAAAAATTGTGGAGAAAAATTGAAGACAGAAGCAAAAATCTCAATTAGTCAAGTGATGCTGGTGAAAACAGTCAATAAATAAGTCTGATGCGTTAACTGCGGACTCTTTGTCATCCAACTATCAATAAAACTCATTCAATTGGTGAGTAAAGGATACTTTGCATGGGTGCGAGAGTTTGTGTACAGTTTGGAGAACAGTCTAGCCAGTTCCAGCAGTATGATCACACCAGATCCATTGGAGTCAACGCCGTAGGACAGTGACTGAAAGAAAGAAAGAAATGGAACTGCAATTACTTGATCCGATCTTTGTTTTACCACTTCCCCCAAAGGGCAGTCAGGTAGTAAGGTGATACCTTTCTTTGCTTGTACTTCTTTGCAGAGAAAGAGATACTGGAAGATGTCAAAACTTTTCATTCTTAAAGATGATTTATGAACAACAAATTTCCACATTTTCCAGATAATCCAAGAATTAGAAATGATCTGTTTCTGTTCACAATTAAACCAATACATTGTATCATGTAGATTGATTTGTAATCAGGGTATTTCTGTTTTATTGAAACACATCATAAGAACTCAGCAAAAGTATGGATACAAATATGGCACATTTGACTGATGTGTTTCATACATATAAGCACTTCCCCGCAGGGAAACTGAACTCATGTCTTATGTGTATACAGCGAAAACCATAACCATTGCACCACAGATGCTGGTCCAGAAATGTCAGTCTGAAGCTTCATTATAATGATATTTTTGTAGCATATACATGCATGGGTATATGTGCGCTGATACAGTGCCATGTAAATATATTTTGCTCCGTTGGGACTGGTAAAAAAAAAAAAAAATTTCTTTTAAATAACAAACCTTTTCTGATTTTAATTGATTTGATTATCAGTGATGCGCTAAGGAAATTCAGGCAGAACAAGTACAGTCCAGCATGCTCACAGCGAAATCGGCTGAACACTCAAATATTTTTGTTATGTACGAACTGCACTAAGTGCATGTTGTAAATACAAAGAATATACATGTAGGAAAAAAAAATTCTGTTTGCTATGTGTGTGTTTTGCTATGTGCATGTTCCACTATGTATATATTTCGCTAGGTGCGTGATTATATGAGGAGGTCACTTACCAAACATGCGAAGTCAAGTTGGTCAAGTTAGGAGAAAAACTGCATTTTGTGTTTAAAGTTAAACAAAGAAATTAAGTACCAATATTTCCAATTTGCTACACACTGAGACTATGAGTTATGTAGACACTTTTTATACTGTAGTTTATGATTTTTCAACTTAATTGACAGTGATTATGGAATACAAAGTATTGACTTAGCAGGTTTTGAAACTGAAGCCATGACATAGCAGCTTTTGATGGTGTTTTAACAAGCCGTGTTGGATTCTTAGAGAAGGGGATTGACCCAAGAGCTCTCCAGTATGTACTTTCCATAGTACACAGCATGCTGGTTAGACAAAAACATACTTTTTTAAAAAGCAGCCCGCGAAGAAAGAGAAAGAATGTGAATTTACCGGGTTTTTCTTTTAAAATGAAAGACATATATCTTTATTACAGTATTATATGTTTTGATCATAAGGTTTTCTTCACTGAATAAAAGTATCTCAAATGTCACCATTTGGCTGTCAAAATACTGACAGTAGGCTGTGACACTGCAGGTCATTGGATTGAAATGGCCAAAAAAAAATGTATATATATATATATAATCCACCAAAAATATTTTTTAAAACCCAGACTTTTATAAACAATTTTTTTTCCTAAACATTCTTTTTTAGTCTTTTGATGTTGACTTATTCACATTTTTCGGCGATAACAGCATAGTTCGAGTCGAGGTCTGCCATTCTGGACGAAGGGGAAACAGCAGAAAAAAGCCCAAACGTGATTGGCTTAAATAAATGTATCGCGTAAAGCAAATGGATAAAAAGATTTAGCAGGTTTTGGTAGAGTTTCCGTTCATTACTTAGCGGTTTTGATAGAGTTATACTTCTTTCGTTACAAAATACTACATTACTTTGCAGGTTTTGCAGGTGGAGGTATTCGTGGGACATGTTTACGTGACCTCTAAAAGGGCTCAGGGCGCTAACTCTTTTTTTCCCCCAAAACTTGACTTAGCGGGTTTAGCAAGTGACCTCCTATGTGTATGCTAGACAGTATTTAGTTAAGACACCAGATGGCTTACCGGAGCAATCCCCATAGAATCATAATGAGCTGTGATCACAATGGTCGGCAGCTGCTCTTCAATGCCATAGCCAGAGAGACGACCCTGGGGACATTATGCATGACATTTAAACCAATGAACCAAGAACATAGGGATGGTAACAGTATTCAGCTTTAATCAGTTTCTTCATTGCCACAGCAATAAACAATACTTTCCCATTAACTGATTTGTATTATACATGCATATATATCTACCCACACAATAAAGTCTTTTTACATGCTTTGTTTAAACCTTGGAAAAAAATGACAACCAATAGAGAATAAAATTTTGTCAAAATACTTAACTGCAACTGCATCTTGATAAGCTGCACAGCATGGCTCATTACAAAATTTAGGTCTTGCCAAATATCAACAATGATATCGAAGCCATAAATAAAACCACTTACTTCTCTCCACATCATCTCCTTTCAGTTCTAATCTGACTTTTCTATGACACACAATAAAAATCAGTCATTTTTTTAAAAACACATCAATGACTGATAATGAGCATAAAGATACCAACCTGAATATTGGCAACTTCAAAATCTGGCAACGCCTCTGCAGCTGTTCCAGAGACCACCAGCTGGAAGCCATTAGCAGTGGCAGAACTGACAAGGGCTGAAATTAACAAAAATTGAAGTTTAACGAAAGCTTCAAACAAAGAACTACTTGGCTCCTGATCATTAATTGAGAAGGAGTCCCCCAACCCAAAGACATTGTTATACATATATATGTTCTCGTGGCCTAGAGGTTAAGGTGTTCGCCTCTCATTCAATAGGCCCCAGGTTCGAATTCAGATAGTGACGGAAATTTGCCTTCTCTAAAATTGTCTCCTTTCATCTCCTTTCCTGCTCTCTAGCAACATTCTGTCATCTACTTTCGTCTCCATTTTTTGCCCCTACCTCCTTACCTCCTTTGCTCCCTCCTCTTGGATCCTGACTCTTTCTGCAGCCTTTCTACTGCTACTCCATGACTCTTTCTTACTGCTGTCTTTTCGCCACACCCCTGATCTTCTGGTAGGAAAAATCTACTCCTAGCCTTCTCGGACAAGGGCGAAAAATCTCGGAGGGCCTCTGTGCAAGTTGCGCACGTCAAAGATCCCTTGGTGGTCTAAAATCGTTAAGAGTAGGCTTCGGCCGCCACCTCGGCAAAATTCAAAATTTCCTACCAACTGAAAATGTGCAATGTGTCCCGCGCGCTCAAGTGACCTTATGCTTACCCCCAAAAAAATGTTTTTTTAAATAAAAAAATTATGTGATACAAACTCAGCTCAACAGAACAATGGTCATTTAGTGTTGAAAAAAGTAAGACAGACAGAAGCAACAGAGGGAAGGTTAAGAAGTAGGATCTACCAAAGGCACCCTCCAACTACCTTCTCAGCAATACATTTTATTCCCAACAGTATGCATATAGATTCATAGAAAAAACTAAATTTAATATAATGAACTGAGAAGTCAGAAGAGTCTGATACAAAGAAAAATATGGAGAATTTTGACGATGCCACAAATATTTCATTTATCGGAGAACAGACATTGAGAAGGAACACAAAGTTTCATATGCAGACAAAACCAAGGTGGGAAGAACAGAGCATTTTTTTAACATTATACTTTAACCTACAGTGATTTTTTTTCATCACCTAAGTAGAGGCACATGGGTTTTTTTTAGTATTAGTAAGAGTTTTACGGAACTTGCAACACAGTAAGGTCATATAAGTGCCGAAGATTAGAGGTGTTACAAGAGAGTAACAAACACAAAAAAGGAGGAGAGATCGGGAAAATAGATGTTAGATAGGAAAGAAGGAGCAAACCACACCAGAGCACCCGCCAACCACCCACTCACACGGATTTATAATACACAATATTGATGATAGAGAAATGGAAAGAGCAGAAGGAAAAAAGATCTGTACCTTCCCAAGCTGTTGCTGCATTGTCCCCAGCTGTGCCCTCTTGGACATCAAGATAAATGTCCTTCAGGTACTCTTGCTCCAGAGCAAAGTACACAGGCACTGATGTTGGCTCCTGGACTATCTCCCGCTCCAGACTTTGCAAATGCTGACAAAATGAATGACAATAGAGTTACCAAGGTGAGGAAATGGTGAAAGTACAGTACACTAATATATAAAAGCCAGAATAGGGTGAAATAATTCACAATGTTCAGGGACATAAAAATATTTAATGCACGTCTGCCTTATAAAAGGAACATCGCAATTGAGAAGTACATAGCATCACAATGTAGACTAAGAATGTATGGACAAATGGTTATTTCCTTTTTCAACATCAATATTCGCCATTTCACTGTCTTCTAAATATGGAACCCCCCCCCCAAAAAAAAAAACCAAAACAGAACAACAAAGCCCAAAAACCTCAAGAGGTCTGCTGGTAATTTTCACTACAAATCTATCCTTTTTAGTTAAGACATGCTTCTTCTATTACAGTTAGCTGAAAAGACATTCATATACTGGATATTTGAACATTCTTGATACCTGTCTTTCTTCGGCTGAGAGATTCCCCAGATTCTGTGGCAAGATAACAAGCAATGCCCCAGCATTCTGCGTCATGAGATCACGATACTTTGGCATTGTGACATCTTGCAATTTTGCGACAGCACAGCGGCGAGTTAGCATTTTGCAGTCAATTGACCTTGCTTCCATATTTATGATGGAATTTTTGCATCCTAGGAAACGAAACCATTTGTTAATACTTATAAAATACACACAAATTGCTTTTAAGAAAGAACATTAATGAATCATATTCAGGACAGCTCTCTTCAGCCACAAATCAAACAAAAGCAGTGTTGAAAAAGAGTAAAGAAAAGACTAACATCGAAAGCTTTGTTTCCTTTCTTGGTTTTGTCTTTTTTTATAAGCAGAGGAGAGGCAGAGAAAGCAGGAACAGGGAAAGAATACTTAACTACCCACGTTGGAAAGACATAGCATTGCACAATCATTTAAAAAAGGTACTGAAATAAATTATTATATTCATACAAGTATTTTGTGTGGCATCTTTTGGCAGAAGAAAGGTGGTGAAAGGGGAAAAAATGTCTTTTACTCTTAATCCAAGCAATAGATATTTGAGAAAAAAAATGCGTGGGATATAATGATGCTGAAAATCTGGCAATCACTGCATCACAAACTTAGTATTGATTTTCTTTTCAAGTTGCTAAATCAAAGAAAAAGTTTTAATCAGTAACAAGCTATTATGATGCATGGTGATATGCATCCAACATTGGGGCGCTATGCCGCACGGCGCTCTAATCATAATATTAGCTTCCAGATCTTATCCTCCAGTATCGCGTCAGGCAGTTAAATTTCGAATACATTATAATATTTCAAAAAGATTGTTTTCTTTTTTCCTCCATCATAGGCCCCCCAGTAAGGTCGAGTGGGGGATCGAGAGCAAAAGGAAGAAACTGAAATTTAGAGCTTTCTGGGGGTTGAAAATGGTATTTCTTCATTGCAACTGGGGCCTGTTCAATTTGGTATTGCAGCATAGACAGTTAGTAGGCTGTAGGCAAATCCAGGAACACCAATCTCGATGACATAATCACCAAACCTGTACTCTAATTTTCCTTCATTTACCTGTTCGAATATTGAATGTCAAAACCTCAGAGCACTACGTTCACTTATTTCTTTTATTTTAGCATCAGTTTCTTGCACCGCGGCCAAATAACTTTTATCCTGCTGTCTTAGAATCCTCATGCAGAACTGACCAATTCTCTAGATCTAGACATATTAGAGAAAGTTTAACTCTCATACCCATTTTCTTTCTACATTCACAATTCAGTTCTCTAGATTAATGCACAAAACCTCCAGCCACAGCAAAAACCCAAGAAAGACAGAGAGAATGAATGAATGAAAGGAAAGAGGAAGATAACCTGTCTTGAGTGGCCAGATTTTAGCCACTTTGCACGTGAAAATTTATTGAAGATCAAACTGCACAGAGACAAAGGTTGAGTAAGCAAAAGGAGCAATCTGGCAGTTTCTAACACAACCTATAGCTAAAAGTAACCATAAATATCCCAGAAGTTACGGAGGCAAGTACTGATCCTTTGCTACAGAATTCTGATAAGCTAATATAATTATATAAATACTCTCTCTTTTTCTTTAACGCATGAAGTTCATATGATGATGAGGCAAGTACGGGACTTTCGGAATGTACGAATGTACGGATTTCCTCAAAAACATGAAAGACTGGAAGCACTGAAGAATGGGCTATTTTTCTTCTACTATCGACACCCATCGCAAATCCAGTAGTTTTGACACCTTTATCGGTATGGCAGTAGAACATGCCCAAAATCGGTAACTACCGAAAAAATTGCTAGATTTAGAGAGCCCTGTACAAGCAACTTACATGCTGCAGGAATGATCAGGATGCAAGGTCTTCATCTATAAACTATTACAATATTAGGGGGCAAATAAGCATTTTAAGAGAATCCCAATTTACAAAGATTTCTTAAGATCAACAGTGGTCTTTGAAAAGTTGCATGTCATGACAATTTTCAAAAAGAGAGGAGCACTGGCACTTAAAAGGGGATAGAAGATGACCAAAAATATTTAATTCTCAAATTTAGCAGAAATGAAAAGCTTGCTTTATACTGCAATGTACATGGACTGCAAGGGACCAAAATATACTTTACCCTTCCTGTTCCATAAAGTTTCCTAATCATTTAGCCAATATGACAATTATGACCCTACTAAAAGGCTAAAGACAGCTACCATTCTCTTCCATTGTGGCACTGGAGCTGACACAAACATTCAGTAATCACAAAGAAATTTTTAATTTACAAGAAAAAAAAAAAAGAAGCATCACTGTCTTACCAAATGTTGACCCTTGCAAGTCATATTGCTGCATCCGGTACACTCCAAATTCTTGAGCTGCATTCACAGGGCTCACAGGAGATATGATGATAAAAATGGGTACAAAAAACAAAAATGAGAGAGGAAAACTCCCCTTAAAAAGCTCAAAGATTTCTCCAACTTCATCAAACCACATGATGGCAGTGATTGAGTCTTGTACTCAAACTGTCACAGCTTGTCAAAGTTCAATGGAAATCTGGGAAAGAAAAAAAATGTCTTTATCATTTCTTGCCTCAAAAATATGATGAAATTCTCAGACCTATAGAAGATTTGATAACGTTTTATTTGTACAAGACCTGACTACCTCTATCAATCAGTACCTGCTATTTGACCTTTATTAAAAAAAACTATTCTTTATTTCCTAACAAAGACAAGTCAACCAGTTTATCAGATCTGGCTTGACAGAGGCATTTTACAGTCTTGTCTTACTTATTTTTATTTTCCCTTCACCTTAGAGAAAAGAAAAAAGAATAATGATTTAATAAGGTCCTGTAGAAGCACATGAACATCAACTGCCAATGGAAAAAAAATCATGTCTACTAGCATGCACTCAACGTAGCATTGGTTAGTCCAAAAGAGTGAAAATTCAAAACCAAGGAAAGCTATATCAAAAAGGCAATAACATTATGAAACTAAACTGTATAAAATTAGTAGTCTTCCATTGCTGCAACATATATATATGCTGTAAAAAACTCATAAAGTCTGAAATTGTTCAAAGTTCTTATCTTCCATTACTGCATCAGTCACATTATCATTACATACCCATCTTATAAACTTGATTTCTTCCTTTTAGCCCTAAAAGTTATTCGCTTTGTCATTGATCATTATAAATTTCTAACAAAAAAATGATTTGACTCATATACGTGCTGTGCAGTTTCAGACACCAAGTCAGTGTGAATGAAGCCCTCGAAGTTGTTAGCTTCATCAAAGATAAGTTCCAAAAGACGATTTGACACATTTCTCATTTCACAGACACCAATATCCGTGTGAATGTACTTTATTGACCTCAGCAAATGCCAGCTAATGATACACATTGTATTTTCACTTGGTCATATCAGCATATCATGGAATGCGAAGGTGCAGTTGCATTCAACTTTATATCCAAACTGGCGGAAAAATGCTTGTTTCTCTGATTTCCTTATTTTGACAAGCACCAGATTTCACCACATAGCCTTACATAATTCAGAAATTTGACCACCAAAAGCAGTCCCATCTGTATGCCGGAGTGAAAGTAAAAATGTATCAGGCTGCCCTTGGCCTGGTCCAAGTTACTTGTACAGGCGAAAGACAAAAGAACAGAGGATCATGTGCACAAAAGATGAGTTTTCACTGAGGGGCATTCTCTCATGATTTACACCTTTTGAAATAATTTCCATTAGTTAATTGATTGACAGAAAGTGAGAGCGCACCAACTCTTGTTACCATACAATTTTCGAATTTAGTAGATCTAGTATCTTTCAGTCATTAATACTTATTTGTGACAGGGCTGAAAAATATTTTTTTAAGAATGAAAAATAAAAATATGCAACATACACACACATGATATTTCTTGAGAAACAAAATGACAGAAAAACCTCAATTCATTGCAGGTTTAAATTTGCCATCACTTGTCACTACATGTGTGTGAGTTTGGTTGTTAATATTTAGAAGAATTATAAACATTTCACTGACAAATCAAAATCATTTTTGGATTGTGATAGTGACAGAGAAGTCATGCTCATCTCTGGGTACAGCCTCCACCTGGATGCTCTCATGAGAGTGAGTAATCGACTTTTACTTTTTTATCAATTCTAAGAGCCAGTCTTTCTGATGTGTAATCCAATGGCAATTTAGCTAAATTTATTCAGCTGGTAAAATTCAGGTCATACATCTGGGACAGCTGCTTTCTGACAGCCCTCGTATTGACTGCTTATATAATAATGCTACACAGGGTGCCCATTGGGGGATCGGGTCAGGGGCGGGGTGGTTTGCTAGCCAGATTAATAATAATAATATAATAACATTTATATAGCGCATTTCCAAAAAAGTAGCTCAATGTGCTTTACATTGGAATACCCATTTATTTTTCAAAAACCTTTCTTACTACTTCCTTTCTTCTC
>NW_004797286.1:1319595-1369113 GCF_000002075.1 Aplysia californica | reverse complement strand
TTAATTTGGTTGTCTACAAAGATGCTACTTTTCGAATCGAGCCGAACTACGCGGGTCGCCATTTTGTTTTGACCGGAAGTTCTCGCGCTACTCCTCTCTCCACTGCCACTGCCCACATACAAAATTGTACGCTTTTAGTAGGCTACAGTTGTAATGGAACGTTTGTTCACGGCACAGAATTCTACAATTTTTCTGTTATCACAGTGTAGAATTCTGTGGTTAAGGGTGAACGCAAAATTTGTTGGCCTAGATCTAGGCTATAACGGTGAACGCGCACCGGGTGAGAATAGCCAAAAGACAAAAGACTAGCCTGCACTCTATTCTCATCCCGGGTGAGAATAGAGGTGGCCTATCTATTGTTTCACTAGATCTAGATCTAGATTCTAGATCTAATCTAGATCTAGATCTAGATTCTAGTTTTACGGGTTCTGGGCACCAAACAATTATAAGCAAGGACTGACACAGAGCACCTTTAAAGTCCTTAATTTTTAGGACAACACACCAACGCCAACACAACGCCGACAACGCCACACACAGTACACACACTCTTGTCAAGTCTACTTTACTGTCGACTCCAGGTCAACATAAAAATCGGCTTATTTGACAAATCCAACTGTACAGAGATAACTACAAACAAATCAGGTTTAAACTTTAATAAAATCAGACTCTGCTAATTAACAGAATAAAACCCACTCCACAAAAAAGGACTGTGCCCTGTGCGCTGGACTAGGCCTACCTTTTCTTTTCTTCTCTGCAGCTCTATGATCTCGTAGGCCTACTGACTGCTTAGTCTGGCCATGCAACAGGAATATCCGGTAAGGGGCAATGGGAGAGCACTCGGTAAGTTTGTTGGTAAAACCGGTGAGCACACACATTTGGCACCTTTTTGTTTGAGTTTTTGATTAGGCCTAGGCTACGTTGGGGATGCTTTTTTACAAGGACCGCAGTGTAGGCTACCATGACATGTACATCACGTACCGAAGTCACATTACATACCAAAACAGACAGTACAACAGGCTTTAGCTTTTTACCATGCCAAGAACATAAAGTGGAACCCACAAGGAAAACGGAAAAAGGGAAGATCAAAGATGACATGGAGACGAGCAGTACAAGCTGAAATTGAAAAAGCGGGGACATCATGGAAACAGATAGAAAAGGATGCTCAGGACAGGCTTCGCTGGAGTAATGCTGTTGATGGCCTGTGCTCCACTGGGAGTTAAAAAGGGCAAGAGAGAGAAGAACATAAAATTACAGATGCCGCAGAACAACAAAAAATGCAAATAGATAAAAATAAGTAATAAACGGACGAACAAATATTATTGTTAGGTCTACTATTATCATCATTATCTTTGCCTTTTTCACCCTGGATCAGGATATAGGCCACGTACAAACACTTTCCACCTTTCCCTATCCTGGGCGAGTCGCATGTCGCTCCATGTCTTATTCCCACTTGTCTGTACATGATCCATTTGTTTGTTGTTGTTTTGTTTTTTTTGTGGTTTTTTTTGGGGGGGGTTGCTAACAGCAGAATTGATGATGATCCGATCCAACATGATCTGCCCCTCTCTGTACTGTGACATCTTCCTGTGAACGCCTGAACCTACGTGAGATACAAAAGTGATCGATCTGGTTCTCCGCCACTCCATCCGGTGATACCCATACGTAACCTTGTGGGTCCTCTTGTGGGGAAAAACAGAGCCTCCAATGACAAAACTGTTGAAAGCACAGACATTTGCAAATCGCTCACCGTTCTCAATTATTTGTCCCATGCCGTGTTGTCCCATGATTCCCTTATAAACTACGTTGTCCTGATCAATCTTAGCATTGGCATCTCCCTTTACGATGTTGACATCCTTCCTTGGTAGTTTTTCGATGACCCGATGCTTCATTTGGGGCGTAGATCTGAATTATGTTAATGTTGATGCTCTTATTCCTTGTATGAAGCTATGATGATCCTCTTCTCCTGTGGTTCTCATCCTCTAATAAGTAACTTCAGGGCATACTTACTCAAAATAATTCCAACTCCCTCCGCACGGTGCTTGTCTTCCCTCTCAGGATACAATATTAATCCCCCGAGTCGAGCTGCTTCTGTCCAGACTGGATCCAATGGGTTTCGCTGAATCCTATAGTATGTGCAGCCTGTATCTCTTCATCTTTTGTACTATTGAGAACTCTTTCTGCTTCATACGTGGTGCGAACATTCCACGACGCAATCCGGATACTTGTTCAACAGAGATGATGCAGTAAAAATTGTCATCGAACCCGGACATAAAAGTTTACAAGCAAATTTTTGCGCCAATTTGAACTTTGGGATGTTATGTACTTCCAAAAAAAAATTCAACCAAAATCACACTTGGGGAACGTAAGCTTAAATTTCGGGTCTGAAGGGTCCTTTTGGCTTTGTCCGCTGTCCTTCATTATTCCTGCTTCTACTATTATAGTAATAGTAGTACAAAATTAATATGACATGTTTAGTTTGTTTTAGTAGAGTTTTTACGGCACTCGCAACTGTATAAGGTCATATGAACGCCAAGGGGTGTATGTCAACAGAGAAGTCCTTACAGGGAATAGGCTTACTCTGCTCACCTCTCTAGCTTCAACAACACAAAGTCTGCTTCGACTATCAATAAGGCACGGAAATAGCGAGTCACAATAGTAATGACGTAGTAAGGATTAAGAAAGAAAAGGCAGCAGATCCCTGTTGCACTTCAGGCACAATAATATGAGCGTGATATTGATGAATCAGCCCTTTTACAATTGTGAGGCAGCGTGGTAGAATCAGGCTCTCGCCAATTCTTGGGCATGTAGAGATATTAGTATCATCTTAAAGCTCGTTCACTTGTCTTTATTTGGATAAAAAAAAGTATCAATTTATCTTGAATACAAGTTGAGATATTTACGAAAGAAGGAGGTGGGGGAGTCACCTATTTTCAGAAGTAAAATTAGTGAGAAAATGGCCGCTAAAGGTTAGTTATTTCCTTAGCTTAAGAGTCCGTGGTAACTGAAAATTTACTTTTTCTGTGTCTTTAATCAACGTTTTTCAGAAAAATCCACACAGAAATGAGTTCTTTAATGGGCATGAAAGGTGTTGAGCCAAAAAAAAAAATTTAATAAAAATTCACAAACCTGCGGAAAAATGCAAGTTTCTTCATTTTGATTATTTTGACGAGAGCCTGATTCCACCACGCTGCCTCACAATTATACACTGCATAATTATGTTAATGTCTCCCCCCCCCCCCTTTGGGAATGGACTAAAGACACTTAAATCAGTTAAAAAGCATCCCCCGAGGGGGACCTTATTGTGTTGCAAGTGCCATACAACTTTTACTAAAACTATGTTAAAAGCAAATTTGCCGCTTTTGTTGTTGTTGTTAAACAGCGCATCCTTCGTGATGATACCATTTATGATGAAAACATTTCTTTTGATTTCCATCCACATCAGAATTTCAAGTAGGTATCCTATACGTTAGGCCTATATTTTTGTATTTAAGAAGAAACACTAGGTTCCAGTTTAAAACTACCTCAACTCACTGATAAAAGGGGCTTATGTTCTGGCCATTGTTTTGTCTTATCTCCACCCACAGAACAAAATCGTACATAGTATGCAGTTAATAAGCTCAAAACTTCATTCAAGTGTAGGTCCTAAACGCACAATCTAACAGCACTGTAGAGCCGAAAGAGAAATAAAATAAATGAGGAGGTTCCGAGGGGGGGGGGGGGGCGTGTTCAGTCTATGCTGCCGTTTGTCTTGAGTCTGGAGCCGCACAGATGTTCAAACTATAAAGCCAAGAGCATAGATGTACTTTAAAAGGGGGTAACTCTATGGCCAAGAGTCAAGTCACGCCTTGTGCCTAGGCACGTCCTACAGCGCGACTTCAGCCCCCGAATCTCATAGAAGAACCATCGGATGCTTGTCTCGGCCATGAGCCATGCAAGGTCAGTTTCCCAGTGTGGTATTCAGTCTGTGGGAACAGGTAAGGGACAAACCAGCCTACAGTTGTATTAGAGGTACAAGACACGCAGACCAATATAGATCACTCTTCAAGCAGGCTATAGTAGGCCCTATACTGTAGACTAACCAGGAATTTCGTTTGGGTGTTCGTGGATTTTTGTTTTTAAAAATACCGGTAAATAAATCGGAAATCTGAATAAATTATTACGTTTTCTTTCTTAAAAAAATTTGTGAACACGTTTTGTTTTGATTTAGTCAGAGAAGTAGAGAAGTAGCCTGCTTTGAGGTGAAGAATACCAGGGTGGAGCTGCAAGCCCTACCCCATAAGACACCCCGATAATAATAATAATAATAATAATAATAATAATAATAAAATAATAATAATAATAATAATAATAATAATAATAATAATAATATAATAATAATAATAATAATAATAATAATAATAATATAATAATAATATAATAATAATAATAATAATAATAATAATAATAATAATAATAATAATAATAATAATAATAATAAATGATAATCATCCTCACCATTGTTTGGAAAGCAGAGAGGGAGAGTCTTGTTTGATTTTGAGAAAAAATAATATAACAATATTAAAATGTTAAAAAAATTTTTAATAGACACAGCTCAACGCTTCGCCTCTTGGGCTTCCTCGGGAGCAACTCATGAGATAAAAACTAAATGGGCGCTGTATACTAGCAAGGAAATGGGCCTTTCTAACTAAATAAAGAGGGTCCTAATATGATTGCATGTGGTGGTTAACAGGACTGACGGAAGTGACTCGACAGTGCGAGCCGAGCCAAGGGTCAACAGGGGCTATTATAATCATCATCGTCCTAGTTGGCTTACACCCATAACCAAAATGGGTCTATACTGCATGTCGTGGACACGTGTGTATGTGTGTGTGTGTGTGTGTGTGTGTGTGTGTGTGTGTGTGTGTGTGTGTGTGTGTGTGTGTGTGTGTGTGTGTGTGTGTGTGTGTGTGTGTGTGGGCATAATATAGGCCCATTTGTGTGTGAGTGTGTGTGTGTGTGTGTGCGTGTTTGTAATTTAAGTAATTTGTGTTTGTGAGTGAGTGAGAGACCCAAGACCATTACTGATATTATGCTGAATATTCAAAGGCGCGGTGATCCAGGCCTAGCAGATTACTCATCTTGTGCTATAATAGACCCAGAGACAGTGTATGTTAACTGTCTCTGATTAAGAGAGACCTAGGCCTAGTCTAGCCTAGCCTGTAAATCTATGACATTGACCAAGGCCAGCCAGTCAACTGAGTCAACTCAAGGTTTGTAAACTCCTTGGGTGGACTCATAGAGTTATCTCCTTTTAAACTATAGTCAGAGACACTGTTATAGTGTACATACATCTATGGGTGGACTAGATCTAATCTTGCCACAAAGGATATATTCTATGTAGAACTATGTCGGCTGTGTTGTAGAGCTAAAAAATGTGTAAACATTTTATTTTTATTGCTTCTATAATCAATACAAAACAATGTTTCCCAACAAAAATACAAGTCATGATATGTGGAGCTCAATTAATTATCAGAAGGTCAAAACAAGTCACATATTAATCACAAATCGTCTAGATTCTAAATTTAGATATCTAGATTCAACCAAAGTCAAAACCTGGCAAAACTAAGGAATTCTCTCTCAAGAAAGTAACGATGTGCGCATTCGTTTGAGAGACCCACTTTTGGGAGAAGAACGTCAAGATCTTGATTTTGTAGGCTATACAATCTGAAAGTAATTAGGTATCGCAGCCAATGTGGTTAACCGAAAAACCGTGAGTATAAAGATGGGCCGTTACGAGAAGAGGTACCAAGAGAAATACCTTTGGACTAGGGATCTAGAATCTAGAATCTAGCCCTTCTTCATTCTTCCTGTCAGTGTTCTGTTTTCCTGATCAGCTGTTTTTCTCATTTATTAATATAGTGTAAAGCGCATATTAGCCTGCTGTTGAGCGGGGATATGCGCTATACAAATGCTCTTTATATTATACTATAGTTATAATTTGTTGTAAAGTTGTCAGGCCATGTGTGCATGCTGCATTGTTTGAATTCCAGAGACTGGTCTTTAGATTCTATACTTTATTGAATTGAGCTTGGGTTGTTTTGTGGAGTTTTCGAGGCTTCCAACCCATTTGACTTGGTCTTATTGGAGCTGGACATTATATTTGGAGGTTCCCCTTTTTTGAAATTTAATAACCTAATAGTGTTTAGTTAGTAGTTAATAAAGTTTAATCGTATGGATGGGTTTAATAAAATGTCCTTTTATCACTTATTAGATTATTGGAAGTGGCTATTCTCCGGCGTCGCGCCAGTAAAAAAAATCAATGGCTATTCTTCGGCATCACGTATAGTTAATAGTTGCACATGTCGCTTCTCCACAGCTTTTCATCTCCCCTGTCGGCACATTATGGCCTTACACAAACACTCATTAGGGTGGGCATTTCTTCAGAATGCAATTCACCATAAATGGAATGCAGCCACTACTCAATGAAAGCAGCAGTGACGGAAGAAGGAGGAATTTCTGTGTGAGAAGTAACAGCACCAGAAGCGCCAATAACCCTCAGTCACAACCAGAAGTACAAGAAGGCACACCTGGCTCTGAACTCAGTTTCAACAATATAATCATCATAATGGCCATAAAACGTAATAACAATTGCATTTATATAGCGCATATCCATGCTCAAGAGCATGCTCTATGCGCTTTACAACTATTATTACCCCAGCAGACCCTCTAAGAACACTCAGAAACATTTTCGGCTTCCGCGGAAGCATACAGTGCAAGCTGCGGATTTCACGCGCTCAAACACTAGCAAACTGACAAGATCGTTCACTGTCTATAGCCGGGTACCCATTTCCACCTGGGTAAAGTGAGGAAAATTTGTGCAAAGTGCCTATCCCAAGGACACAACGTCGGGTCCCTGACGGGATTCGAAACCACGACCTTACGGTTGCAAGCCCGAGAGCCTAACCACTAAGCCACCGACGCCACATGCCAACAGGGGAGATGGAAAGCTGTGGAGAAGCGACATGTGCAACTATACGCGACTCTAGAGAATAGCCATCGATCTATTGACCGGCGCAACGCGGGAGAATAGCTACTTGCTAAATTATTTGAGAGGAGGGACTTCCTAATTAAACGTTTGTCTTCAATAGGATCAAGCCAAATGGGTTGATAGCTTTAAAATAGGGGGTTTCATGAAAAAAATTGAGAACCATCAAATAGACCAAAATACATATCACTAGGTAGAGCTAAAAGAGCTGAGTAAAGCAAGACAAACTGCATGAAGATTGGATAAAGGAAAAACAAGAATGTAGTCGAGTACGGACAACACGAACACAGAAAACTTAAAATCAAGAACAACTCGTTCAAATTTCCATCCCTGACTGATGTCTCTTCAATTTTTCATCACCTTTAACCCGAATTATGGATGTGTAGAAGAGATTTGTCAATCCCCGATGTATTTGATTGACAGCTAGCTAAAGCACGCTTACTTCGCATTTCGTACAACCATTGGTGAATAATTATTATTATCACAACTCTTTGTGTGCTACGTGTGTCATGTATCATTCTTGAATCATTGATCACTTTACTATTCTGGTAGATGATACTTAATTTGTCACTTGAAAAAAGAAAAGATGTACTTATCAGACCACAATACTATCTTGTCAAAAATGCAATCAGCGACATTTGTACCAGGTAAAACAAAACTTTTGAACACAAATATCTTTGTAAAAGACAAACGCTAGGAAGTGGATAGCACACACAGTGTAATCAAGAGGTCCCTAAAAATAGTCTGATCAATGTGCTCATGAATAATCTTGAACGTCATTAAGAAAACAAGACAATATGTCCACACACACACACACTTGTTATGTTCGATTTTTAGACCATTTAGACCTGGCTGAAACAAGAATGACCCCGTTGTCACAAGCGTTCATTGCCTACATTGAACAAAAAACGACACCCAGTGCAAACTGAACGTTAAGATGAATGGTCTTTTTTACCAACTCCAGGAGGCTGCCTCTGAAGACTCAACCACAATATGTGTTTGGATGGCCTGCAAATTCAGCAATTAAAATATAAACATCTTTAGAAACTCAAAAGCGTGATTTTTTCTTTGATGATCTCAAGACAATTCGGGTCAATGAACCAAGTTGATTTATTACGTTAACAACAGGAACAGTTTCATTTTATTTCTTGTTTGTAAAATATACTTGGACATTTCCTACTTCTACGGTCAGTTTTTGAATGGGTCAGTGCTGTGTCTAAAAATAAGGCCGAAAATAGGTTGCATGAAGGTGTGTTGGGAATTTTTCCTGTAGAAGCCTCATGATTGCTCCACCCTGAAAAAATGACTCAATAACTTTAAATAAAAATGTTTGCACAAAACTTTCATGAATAATGTCTTTATTGCTCTTTTTGTTGGTTTTAAACATTAATATCTGAGCTTATAAAAGGCACTGAAAGTTAGGTAGGATATAAATTAATTTCAAGTTACATGTGTGACTTTCTATTTTCAAGCAGTATACAACAGTCTTTCTTACTTAAAATGCTACTTGTTTCACTTTTTTATCATGTTTGCACGAAAACAACTGAATTAAGACGGAATGGCATTTAAAAAATCTGTTAAAACTATTATGATTTGCTTTTATCAAAAACACAAACGCCCAAGCGACCACTGGCGCTCGTCGAGTGGCATTGATTAACGTGATTCCAACGCCTAGATGCCGTCATATTGTCACGCAGATTTTGGCAAGTCTAAATCGCCTATATCCGGTAACTTTTGTAAGAAAAAAAAATAGTTGGTTACCCACCATCGTCCCACATCATATTATATCATAATAATATGTGAATTTCAGATTCATCGATACGAGCCTAAAGAAATAAACGTTTTTTGCTTCTCCTGAAAAATTTGTCTCTTGGCACTTATGCAGTTGTATCACGCAGAATGCGAGTTCCTTTTGGTGAACTCAATACTAATTATTTCATCTTGTTGCCAGGTGAACTTATCAAGATTTTTCAATTTCTTTTTAATTCTGCACCCTGACTATTGCATAATGCGCACAGAATCTGGGTAAACGCCATTTTACCTGACACCCCCCCCCCCCACACACACCCTGCCTTCCGATAGATCAAGATTTTCTAGAACTCAACCTGCGCTTTCTTCAATCAACCTTTTCTTTCTTGGATTGATAAGAGTTCACTCTTAAATCACGTCGGAGGAGGACCAAAGCCCACCACATTTTTTAATATCCTTTGAAAGTTTCATTTTAATTTCAACTTTCGTACATATTCAGTATAAGAATATAAAAAAGTATCTGTGGCCGTTAATCATAATATTAATGTTTGTCACTCTCATACTACCAGATATAGTCGTACCATTGATGGCAGTTGTTTGTTTACATCAGTTACAGTAAAAATCCAGAGTTTCGAAATGAAATGGGATAGTGTAGTAAAGTTTGATTTTCTGCTACAAAACTTTAATAATTTTTAACAAAGATGACATTTCTAGAGAGCTAAATATGATATCTGTCAATATAACTTGCCGTGGGAGCATTTGCCATCGTTGATTTAAAAAAAATTGGAAAATGAAATATATCGATTTTACCATGACTTTTTAAAGAAGCGTTGTTCAAACTCTGTGTGTGTTGTAAACTGTTCAGCGTCCAATTTTACTACAAAATCACGTGATTTCTGCAGCTAATTACAACGAATAGCAATGGAAAATTCCGCTCGAATAAACCATTCGAAATGTGCTATGCTCTGAATTTGTCAAAATTTGCCTTGCCACGTGTTATGGCGGAACGCGTAACTACCCCTGTAGTTTTAACTAAACATTTTTTTAATGATACGTATTTCTCTCCCCTTTGAAACTAACATGGAAACAAAAAGGACACATAGACCTCTCGTTTCATGTTGGTTTTATGATGTTAGGCCAAGAACTAATAAAGTTAGGAGCTGAGAACGAGGAAAAACCTGGATTTTCACAGAAATCGCCACTCGCCTGGCGAGCTAGAAACCCCTATTTAAAAGTTCCACAAAACGATCCGAGTTCAAGATTATCCAGACTGGGATTCGAACCAGGGCCATCCGCTCCAGACCCCGGCCTGATGATATTAACTGAGCTAACTGGTGGAGCGCTCCTGTAATATAGATAAAAGAACTAGTGATGAGAGTGCTCAGAGGAAGTCAAAAGGATTTTAAATGCTGTTCAGTAGAAACCAATATGTTTGAAGTAATAGCTCAGTGAATACCGGGTACTTTTAATTTTTTGTTTTAAAAAAGAAATTTTTTCGTTTATTACTTTATTTCTTTTCCAGTTTACTGAAATGCAACCAGCGTCAAGAACCAGATCAGTTGAAGTGAATCCTCTATAAGTGGGCTGACTGTTGTCTTCTTGTGCTCATGAATGTATTTCCATGCAGCATTTGTTTTCATTCACATTTCATTTATTTTAGCCATGGCTAACGCTTTTTTGTAAATTTTTTTTTTTCAGCTCCATTGACTCATTTTAGATAATTTGTGGAGTTGGGCTGCTTCAACCGTGACTCTCAGTCAAGGCCAACCCAGGCAACATCCTGGCAGACAGACAGAGAACCTCGATAAAAACATAATCGCTCAGGTATTATTGAATTCACTGTTCTGCATTAAACAGCAAAGAACCTAAGCAGTACGTACAACAGGTGCCAGTCACAGTTTTGTGTAACTTGAGTAATTGATGTAAACTCTCAGTTCTTGAGAACTGTTCAGTTGAGAGATAAGTTTTTAGGTATTTTTTTTACATTTCAGATTTGGTCTTGTCTTGCTTTTTTGTGCAAGATGTGTCATACTACTTTCTGTTCCTCGGGTACAGTCTCGTGTTCTCTCTGGCCTTTTTTTGTCTAGATTTTATAATGAAATGGTCTTTTTATTTTTACCTGAGTGCCCTGTCAGCTCAGTTGATATTATGCCGGTCTACAGAAAGGGTGGGCCTGGTTCGAATCCCAGAGTGGACATTCTTGAACTCGGGTAATTTTGTTAGAGTTTTCAAGGCTCTTGGCTTAATTGGTCCTATTGGACGTGGATATTAAATTCGGAGGTCCTGCCTTTTAGATGACCTATTTGTGTTGACTGGGGTGTTAAACCCCCATACACTTATTATTTTTCATTCTATTCATTTGCTTTGTTTTCAATGAAAAAAATACCCATCTATCTTAAATAAAAGTTGAGATACATGATTTTGCTATTGCAGGAGATGGGGGTCGCTGGGTTTCAGTGGTAAAATTAACCTGAAAATGGGTGCCAAAATTTGGTAACTTCAATAGCTTGAGAGTCTTTGAAAATGGAAAAATTACATAGTTTGTGCTTTTAATAAAAGTTTTTAGTAAAACTCACATGAAAAAGTGTTTTATATGGACATATGAGGTTTTGAGCTTAAAAACAAAAATTCTATAAAAATCGCCAAACTGGTGGGAAAATTCCTGTTTCTTCGATTTCATTATGTTGACGAGCGCCTGATATTACCAAAGATGCCTCACATCTCATTGTTATCTCTTTTGCATTGCTTGTTTTTTTTTTAAAGGATGTTAGCAGATTCCTTTTGTCTGCTGAACTGTTTAGACTTTTGAAAGGGCTCTAAAAGAGATAAAATGTAAGTTAAAAATATGTGAGTATTTTAAGAGTCAACAAGTAGTCCTGCTTCTTTCAAAAGACTCCCAATATATTTTCCTGCTTCTTTAAAAAGACTCCCATTATATTTTCTGAATTAATTTGTCGTTACACTTTACATTGTCCTCTACTTCAATTTGTCATCAGGACTGGTAAAAGATTTGACAACTCCAACCAGATGTTCAAAGCACAGAAAAGTCCAGTCTCAGCTCAGGCACCTAGGTGGGTTACAATAGCTCAGGTTATCATTTTGTAATAACTAGTTTCTTGTAAGTTTGGGGCTCACCCCTGCAGGTGGGGGGGCCCGTAGTTTTACTATGGGGGAGCAAAGAATAACGCCTGCCGTTATACTAGGTGTCATTAGAGGCGACATTAGATGGTACGTAGGTCTGGTCTCCTGAAAAGTGCCAGTTTGCGGAGGGCCAACTACCGGACCCCCAAAAAACTAAAAGTTACAGAAACACGAACAAACAGACCTTAATATTTTTCCATTTTGGGAGACGGAGGAGTTTCTGCATCTGCAGGAACAATGAAGGACAGTGGGCAAGACCGAAAGGACTCTTCTAACCCGAAACCTTCTCTGTCGAACAAGCCTGATTGCGTTGTGGAATGTTTGCATCTTGTATGAAGTGTGAAAGAGTTCTCAAGTGGCACAAGAAATGAAGAGATACAGGCTGCGCATACTAGGAGTCAGTTTTGAGGCTCTGTTTTTCCCCACAAGAGGATTTGCAAGGCTATTTGGGTATCACCAGATAGAGTGACGGAGAACCAGATCAATCATTTTAGTATCTCTCATAGGTTCAGACGTTCACTGGAAGATGCCACAGTACAGAGAGGGGCAGACATTGGATCGGATCATCATCTGATGTTAGCAAAATTCAAGTTTCATTTAAAAAAGCATGGAACCAGAACAGGAACCAAAAGAACAAAGTTCCAATTAAGTCTCTTAGATGGACACAAGAAAGAGGAGTTTCAACCCTTACCTGATCTTGGTGAGGATGACATGGAGATGGAGATGCACTGGACCAAGGATTAGAAGAAAATTGAAAGCAGAGGCAAATGCAGATAGAACAAGAGGATCAAAAACGGACACGTTGGAGCAGTACAGGATAACAGCTAAAGATGTGAAGGGATAACTAAGAAAAGGCAAGGAGGAATTCATGAACAGGCTGACGGAGAGGGAAAAGGAGGCAGCAGCAGGAGGGCACACGTAAATGCTTTACCAGACTACACTCTCGCTGGAAAATATGGGAAACTAGAAGTAACAGTAATTAAGGACCAAGAGGGAAAACATTTTTGGAAAGGAATCTCAGTGGAAACCATGGGCAGAGCATTTCAATAGTTCCCTGGATAGACTACCACCAAGTTAACAGCCAAGCATCCTGCCAGCAAGAAATGAGTTACCAATCTGCTGTGATGGTCCATCAAAACAAGAAATTTTGGATGAGATTAAGAAGCTGAACGAAGGTAAAGCAGCTGGTCCTCTCAGTTGATCATAAAATTCCTTGACTTTGAGAAGGCCTTTAACAGTATAGGCCGAGAAACACTATGGAAGATACTGAGACCTCACGGAAGCCCACAGAAGTTGGTTAACCTCATCAAGAGCATTTACGAAGGGACAAGTTGCCGGATTATACATGATGGCCAGCTCACTGACTGCTTTGACATCAAGACTGGGGTGAGACAGGGATGTTTACTCTCACCTTTCCTCTTTATCGACTCGCAAATAAAGGAAACTACCAGAGGACACAGAAACGGCATATAGTGGACCCCATGGACACAGATGGACAATCTGGACTTTGAAGTTGACTTGGTGCTTCTGTTACACACCCAAGAATAGAAGCAATCAAAGACCACAATTTTAGATAGCCTAACACTACTATCAGAGTCTGTTGGATTGAGGATCCACCCTTGAAAGTCAAAAGTCTTAAGGATAGATGCACTACAAAAGAAATAGGTCACAATAGAGAGGGAAATGCACTAGAAGACGTCAAATCCTTCTGCTATCTTGGGAGCATACATGACAGAGAGGGAGGAATAGGCGCTGTATTAAAGTCCTGCATCAGAAAAGCACAGGCTGCTTTTATATCTTTGAATAGGATTTGGGGGATCAGGGATATCTCACTACGAACAAAGCGGAGGATCTTCAACTCAAATGTGAAGTCAGTCTTGTTGTATGGATGTGAGACATGGCACACGTCTCAGACTTGCATAAAGAGGATCCAGGTTTTTTTGAACAAATGTCTAAGGAAGTTACTGAGGATCAGATGGACAGAGAAAGGGTCACCAACGAGGAACTGTTTAGGAGAACAAGACAGAGCCTAGTCAGGGATGAGGTGGGAAGAAGGCGGTGGCGATGGATGCATAACATGGGAAGTGTTAGATTTGAACCCACAGTATAAAGGATCAAAGAGAAGACTGTTGTGGAAATCCGAGAAGAGTCACAGAAATAGATGTACAGAAAAGTGGGAAGACATGGAATAACATCAAGCGGCTAGCCCATGATAGGAAAAGGTGGAACATGTTTGTTTTGTGGCCTATATCCTGATCCAGGTTGAAAAAGGCAATGATGATGATAAAGGTTTTAGGCTCATTGGGCTGAAATGTTTTTAAATGATTGTGTTTTTAGGCAGCCTCCAAAAACACTCTGTGAGTTAGATTAACAGTGGAATGCAGTTCAGTCAATATTTTGTTGGACTGGTGTGACCACCCTGTTTCAATATTCAAATGGCATTATTGAATGTGGGTTATTTTTGGGTTGTTGGTTGTTGTTGTTTGTTTTTTTTTGGGGGGGGGGGTTCTTGGCTTTATGTCTATGTGGCTCAGTCTGTTCGGTAACTGATTTTGAATCAGTGATTTTACCTCTATTTTATACTATTGTCTTGGAAGTGGGTATTGACTTCTTACTGGTGGGTGGTTTGCGGGTGCTCTGGTGTGGTTTGCTTCTTCTTTCCTATCAAAACTATCGTCCTTATCTCTCCTTCTTTTTTGTGTTTGTTACTTCTTGTAACACCTCTTATCTACTCATATATGACCTTATTGTATTGCAAGTGCTGTAAAACTTTAACTTCTTACTGTACATAGCAATTAGTAAATAGTTTCTTAATTTGAACTTTTAACAAAAGGTGTGATCTTTTTGTGGATAACTTGAATGCAAGTTCATTTTACAGTAAAACGTTGGGTCATGCACCTCCTTAACATGTTGTAGGGCATTTGATTGGCGCTCTTGTGTGGTCGGCTTGTTCTACTTCAATTTCAGTCCTTTGTTTCTGTTGCTGTCCAAATCTGTCCTAGGAAAAACATGTCCGCTGTCACATTGTATACTATATTACTACAGTTTTATGACATTATTACAGTATTGTGCTGTTAACAAAAACACATTTTTAAAAACATTTCCAGGGCTCAATTGGACCTTCCAGGTAGTCTTCGTAAAGTGGATTCTTCTGCTAGTATTTGGAGTGGATCAACAGGCTCAAGGGGTATGTGTAAATTACTTCTTGGACTAATTTCTTTGGGTAGACCAAACCTATGCTGTTGTACTCTTTGAGTTTTTCCCTTGGTTGTGGGGCTTGTCTGTCAGTATAATATTTCATTGTTTCAGAAAATTTACTGTTTCTTTCTGAAAGCAGTTTGACAGAAGAGAACTGTACTTGTTTGCATTTGTTACTTGACAACATAAATATATAATAGATTTGCATAATACTGTTATTGGTCTTAATGGATTATTATTTTTTTGTGTGTCTCACATGCTTTTTTTTTGTGTGCTAAAGATTGAATTCGAATGACCTAGAATCTAGGCAAAACAAACTATTGATACATATGATAATGATGAATTCTGATCCTCCTATGATTTTTCTGATGTTCGCTTACACTAAAAAAGCACAGGAATTGTAATGTAATGTGTCGTTCAATTTTTAGCAGATTGTTCTGCTTGTAATCAAGTGGTTGTTTACATTTGACTTTGCACAGTGAGCATTGATGAGCAAGTTCCTGCAGTGTCCCACTTTGTTCATCAGCTTGAGAATGCTGTGAACATTAGGGTTGAAGATGATGAAGAGCCCGTCACAGTGCCATCATTTCTCTTGCGTGCAGTGCAACTTTACAACGAAAGACGTGCCCTAGGTCAGTCATTTTACTTGCAATGAAAGACGTGCTCGAGGTCAGTAACCTTACAATGAAAGACAAGCCCAAGGTCAGCGACCTTACAATGATAGATGAGCCCAAGGACAGTCACTTTATATTGAAAGATGTACCTTAAGTCGATGCTACTTTACAATGAAAGATATGCCCTACGCTATGTAAGTTACTTTAAACTTTACAATGAAGACATGAACTCTATTTGTGACTCTACAATGAAAAATGCACCCTTCATAAATATGAACTTGATGGGCATCTTTCTAAGGATTTCTGTAGTTGGACTTAAAGTTGAAAGATCATGAGTATGAATCTTGGCTTTTGACAAGAAAAATATTGTATTGTCAGCATGATCCTTTTCTTCATTTTCCTTTCAGTCAAAAGGGTTGGAAGATGTTGCTGAAAGTATATTTCTTATGACATGAACTGTCTCGTTATATACATTGTATGGGACAGAGACAAATGGTTATCTTGTATTGAAAGGGCATGCCAAGGAAGTTTTTTTGAAGCATTTCCAGCTTTTAAAGTTTACTTTACTATAAAGGTAACAGTTTTAGCTCCTATAACAGACTCAAATACACCAAGAATAGTCAGTCTGATTCTCGTTACCAGTGCACTAAATATATTGATTAGATATTTTTGTAGTGGAGGTTCATGTTCTGACAGTTGGATTATTATACTTAAAACTTAATGTTAAAAAAAAAAAATTAAAAATCCTGTCTTCCAAAAAATGTTATCCATTGTCCTAACAAGTAGTTTTTCAGTTTTTTGGGATGATTTGAGTCTATAATTATCATAGCTCTAACTCTGTGTTATTGATACACAGCGTATAAGTATGATGGAAAGTGGGAGGAATGGACTTACGGACAGTACTATCAAGAAGTTGTACATGCTGCTGAATCATTTATAATGGTAAGATTCTACATCGTACCTTCTAATACAGAAGGAATGTTGTTATTGTTAGATCAATGCAATTTATTATTATTATTATTATTATCATCATCACCATTTTATTATTTATTAGTGTTATTATTATTATTATTATTATTATTATTATTATTATTATTATTATGGTGATCATTATTATAATGATTGTGCAAGTGTGTAGTGGTGTGTACTTGTGTGGCAAAACTGCTGGGTATTTTTCTCTTAACCACGAATACTCTGATCTGGATTTGGGGTAAGGATCTGATTACTGAGATCCCTTTAAGCAAAGCTATTGATACAAGCATTGTTCAGCAAGTCTTGTTATGTATTCTCATGTGGCACACTGATTCTTATTTAGATCTTTCTGTGCGGATGCAGATCAAGTGTAATGCTTTGGGTCCTCTGGCTGAAGTATGGTGGTTTTTGATTGGGGGGGGGGGGGATAGAGAGTCAGTCTCTGGAACTTTGACTTTTTGTTAACATTTTTTCTGTTTACTTCTGAATTTAAAAGGACAAAAAAAACCCTCATTGTTATTAATACTATTATTAATAGGGATTAGTAAACTTTCATGTTACAGAGGCCTCTAACATTTCTTTACTTGAATTTGAACAGCGTCAGATATGAGTTATAGTCTTTGGACCCCTTTTGAAAATTCTACTACTGTTTGTACACTTAGCTGCCATTCAGTGCATAAAAAAACATTGCGATTTGAAGGTTTGTGTATAAAGGTCCATATTTGTGTTGGAAAATACATAATTATTCTGTTTTCTAGTATATTGCTACTCACTGACTTGCTAATATTGTAGATAAGTTATGAATTTTAAAGTTTGGAATTGCTAATACTATTGAGATCGAAGACGAATAGGTCAGTTTTAGTTGTGTCTGTTACCATAGGTAGCTATTGAGCATGTATTGATTGAAAGCAGAAAATATGTGTGAGGAGTTTGGAGGGGGTAGAGTCTGTTTTTTTGGTTTAGAAAAATTGGCAGCTATGTGCATTAAAAAAAATTCATCTACGCTTCATTAACAAACTTGAAACTCTAGCTCCTTTCCTATTGTCTTCAATTTCACAGCTTGGCTTGAATCCTCATGAGAGTGTGGGTATTGCCTGTTCCAACTCTCCCATGTACTTCATCAGTGCTCTTGCAGCTGTTTTTGCAGGGTACACTGCTGTGTTTTAACATTTGCATATTCTGATGCTTTTATCTGCCTTTTTTTTCTGTAATTCCCCAAAAATAAATGTTTTTATATTTTGAATAACCTTTATAACATTTTCAGAATCTTAATTTAATGATCAAAGTAAGGTACCGTGCATTGCTTTATTAACTTTTGTTGTTGTTGTAAGTACAAAAGGCGAACCTAGAGGATTGACTGTGAGAATATTTTTGAGAATCTTGTTAATTTGCTGATCGAAATAGGTTACATTGCTTTTAATTTTAGCTTTTGTTATAAAAACAGAAGACAAAATCCCCTTAGTTAAGTAATGAACATCTTTTTTATTGGCGAAATAACACACTCCAACCCAACAGAGAATTTTCATGAACTTGTTCATCAGTTTGTGATCCCAAAGATAGAATAATGTCAGCTACTATTTATATCACTGTTCTATCACTGTTTTTCATGCACAGTACACTTTGACTACATGCCTCAATAAGATAAACAATTGTTCTTGGTAACCATATTTCTTCTTCAGAAAAATTGCCATACCATTTCAGAGGTTTTATTGTCCTTGAGTCTTTTGAACCTTACTTCATCCTTCAGATATTAGTATAATCTACCAAAGCGGAAAGGATAACTTTGGGCAGCTGCAATGAGAAAAGTATTTCTATTTCAAGATACAGAAGTATTGTTTAGATAGAATAATGCCAGCTGCTATTCATATCCAGGGCTTTAAATAGACCGCGGCACCGCGGCAATTTGCCTTGGTGCCTTTGCGATTTGTCGTAATGCCCTAAAAATCAAAGGGTCAACCGCGGCAATTTTTGCCGTGCCCTTGTATTTTTGTTTTTAAAAAATGTGTCACCATGAAAATAAATCAGTATTTATCATGTGCTGTTACTTGTGGGAAAAAAAAAGAAAAGAATGTTATACAAGCGTCTTGTCGGATTCGCCACCGTGGCAGGTCAGTGAACCTGCGCGTACACAACTTAATCACAAGATATGGCATCGTGTGAGCACCAGTTGTTGGGGGCACCAAAGTTCATTCAGAGTCTGAACACCGCGAAGTATATGGGACTCCTAAATGGGGGGAATTATTGATTTTTTTATTTTTAAGATACACTCATGGGAGGGCGGGGTGTGTGGAGAAATCCTGTTAGACTTGTTTGAAATCGCATCAAAGCTTCAGTCAGACACTGTTCAGCTTGACAATTGTGTCCATTTTGTCATGGCTAGTACAAACACACTCACACTAACACCAATGATAACCAAACCTCAGCAGTGTCTGAAAAAAGCTCTGGGTGAAAAAGAAGACTGCAGATGTGAGAGATGTGACAAGAGATGCGTCTCACAAACAGACGTCCTGATAAAACAGCACTATTCTCTGAAATCATCTTCTCTGGGGACACTTTTTAAAATCACTTGTTTTTTTCCCCCATAAGGGACAAACAGTAAGCCAGTCTTTTTCTATATTGTCTGATCTAGTCATAAGTCATAATATGACATGCTGATTGTTTAGAGGTCTTAAAAAAAAAATAACATACATGTATTTTAAAACTTGTATTTTCAAAACTTGTTTTCATTTATCATAGTCAGAACCTCACTCTGTTTAACTGCTTTACAGCAGTTTTTAGTCATTCATTCTTTTTTTTTCATATAAGTTCATACCTTGTTTTCACTCCTCATTTTTTCTTTTTCATACAAGTTCAAAATTTGTTTTTATTTACCATGATTTGTTTTTATTTTATCACTACACTGCCTGTAAATCACTCTGTTTGAATCTCAAAAGATTAATGGCTTACCTAATTGGTCATGTTATTTACTGTTTTCTATTGTGCCCTATTGTCAACAGTCATATTCATTCATATTAATCCAATCAGTAAGAGCTAGAATCTAGTCAAAAAGGCATTTAGAAGTCAGATGCAATCATGATCATTATTTGATTTAAAACTGTGATTTTTAGTGATTTTGTATTGATGTGATTTTACTGTGATTTACTTAGTTTTCATTCATGATTTAAAAAAATTTCTGATAACTCTATACTTTTGTAGAGAGCAAGAATAAATTATATTGTTATCTATATAAACATTGTGATGCACGATCCTGCATTACACACTTTAAACTTTAATCAACAAAACGATCACCAATAATTTTTGCCTTTGGTGCCCTAGCAAATTGCCTCGGTGCCCTCTGATTTTTAGGCCTCACCGAGGCAACTTTTGCCTGCCCTTCTGAACACCTAATTCAAGCCCTGCATATCACTGTTCCAACTACACTAGGAAAGGTTCTAGTCTTATTTATGGTCATGCGTGGTGGCTTTTATTGAGAAATTTTTACATGGCTTAATGTTCCTTGGCCCAGATTACAATACAGGTTACCATTTTCAATTTTGTTGTTGCTTTGTGGTTTAAGTTAACTTATTTCATTTTGCTATGGAATAGTCTGTTATATGCAACTTCCCATCTACGCAGTTCTAATGAGAATAAATGAAATAAAACAGCATGGGTCTTCAAGATCAATACTCTGGTTATTAAAAATCATAAATGACTTGTCTGTAGATTCACAATTAGAGGCTGGGCAGTGACAGACTAATGGACGGACGGATTGACAGACAGACATGTGTTGATTGTATTGGTGTAATACCTTGTTTGTATACCGTATGCAGTCGAACCTGCTCTCTCGGCCACTTGTTTGTGACAATCTTATTTGCAAACAGCCACTTCCCATTTCCCCCCTTGCGTTATTTGTACACTATAATGACACATGTGAGATGGCCACCTGTCTCAGACGGCCACTTTTCTCCTCGACAATGGGTCGCCATCTTTGACAATTTCAGTTGTATTTCTCATTGTTAAAGTTGGTGAAAGTGAAAATACGCACTGTATATTTGTAGTTTTCAGAATTTCTTTTAATGTCCAGGGGCATATTTGTTGGGATCACATGTACGAATGTGAAGAACATCCTACTGCACATGCTGAGGGAATGCAAGGTCAACATCATGGTGGTGGACTCTCACAAAAATATCAATCAGGTGATGTAGATAAGTTGTTGTTTCGCAGTATATTCTAGCCTCTGGTTTGTCTCTTCCTCCCATTTCTTTTGTACTGTTACTGTGATGGGTTTTTTTCTCCAAAGTTCTGCCTGATGCCTAGATGCTCTTATGGCGTCAAGGACACATATAGCATAATGCTGGTCTGCTGTTAAAAAGGATTTATATATATATATATAGTCTAAAATTTTTAACTTTATAAAAGAATTTCAGTTTCCTCATCTGTGGTATCTGTTGCATGTGCTCGAGGAAATGTTTTGTCGAAATTCAAGTTCTAAATGTAGAAAAAAGAAAAGCAAGAACAAATACATAATGTAGGTACAATTGTTTAAAAAATGAGTCTTTTCTCTCTCTTGTAAAGTTTTGCTTTCTGGGCTAAGTACATTTGTGTCGCAATGCAGCGGAATCAGGTGCTCATCAATTTTTGGGCCTATGGAGTTTTTTATTTTGATCTTTAAGCTTGTTCATTTTTTCTTGCTGTTGATGAAAATAAAATACACTTCTATCTTGAATAGAAGTAGAGATATTTGCCATTGAAGGAGATGGGGTCACCTGGTGTCAGACCATGGTGAATTTTCAACAGGATGTCTAAAAATGTTGTCTAGTTTCCCGGGTTGCTTTCTGACCTTTTGTGTTGAAGACATACGATAAATCAAGGTTGCCTTCTGTTTAACAATCTGTATTACATTCACAATATTTCTCTTAGCTACTTTTCTTTTCCAGCTACATCATTATACTTATTTCTATGTTTTTAGAACCTATGTAGCTTTGTCCTGCACCTCTCTTTTTACTTATCACTCACTTAGTTTGTCAGGCTATTAGTGTATTTCCTGTCTCTCGTTGTCTTATTTAAATATTTTGATCTGGCAGGTGTATTGTCATGTTTGTTTTGTTAAATTTGTAATTCATGAAATATGGAAATGTAGATGAAATACAGAAATTCTTCAAGAAATGGTACTGGATATTGAGAGTGAGGCAGACTATTTAGGTAAAAGCGGTTCTCAAACTGGTGTTAAAAGTTAGGTCGGCAAAGATTTTTCATTCTGATGGTAGGGACCAATATTATATATTGGCACATGCAGGTTGATGGGATTTTAAAGGGTACATTGTGGTTCAAGTGGAGGATGTGGCAGATAATGATAGAACATTCTAGCTGCGTTTGGTTACCATGGGCTTAAAACGTAATATCTTGTCATGTCATGATTTCCTCACTTGTCAAAGCAGTATAATTATGTAAAAGTACTTTTAATTTCCAGGTATGTTGCTAAGTAGGAATCTTCAGTATCTAGATCTCAGTAATAGAATAATAGCTTTTATAAGTGTCCATCCTAAATTCCACAATATTTGGTGCATCAGACGAGACAAATGCCTTTGACATATTATGTTTTTCCAGATCCTTGATATTTGGAGTGACTTACCGTCTTTGAAAGCTATCGTGAATGCTGATGTTTGCGCAAACCTCTACCACACCAACCCAAGAATTTACCTCGTATGTTTTCAAAGTGTATCAACCTTTGAACATTTTGTGATTTCTTTTGGTATGGTACTTTATGATCTGTAGTGTTGGGTTTCATCAGGCTGGTAGCTGTGATTAAATGGCAAATGGGGTGTACTTAAATGAGTGGTAGTTTTGGAGAAAAAAGTTCTGAAGACTTGAGGTAGGATTTTGTAATGATTTAGATTAAAGCATTTCTTTTAGTGCAGACAAAAAAAAACCGTCTGTTTTGTCTGCCCCTGAGTTTGTGTTGCATGTTTTCACATATGTACTGTTGATGAACTTTTTGGTAGTATGTTATCTGTGTTGTGTGGTTTGGGATAGTGGTACCAATATATGGAAGAAAAAGGGCAGCAAGAAAGACTGTAACACCTACAGAGGCATATCTCTTTTCAGCCATGTGGGGGAAAAATATGCAAAGATCCTAGAGCAACGCACTCGCGCAAAAGCCGATCATCTTCTCAGTGATGCCCATTTTAGTTTAGAAAAGGAAGAGGGTGCACTGATGCAATCTTTTCACTCTGACAACTGTGTGAGAGGACTGAAATAGGAACAAGATCTCCATCTCGTATTTGTGGATCAGGAAAATCCTTTGATCGAGTAAATAGAAATAAGCTATGGAAGATCCTTGAGCAGTACGACATCAAGGGACAACTGCTAGAAAACACCAGGGTTATCTATGCCAACAGCAGAAGCGCAGTCCGCACTACCAGTGGAACATCAGACTGGTTTCCAGTAACATCCGGAGTCAGGCAGGGCTGCAATCTCTTTCCTCTGCTCTTCGTGATCTACATGGACCAGATTACTAAGGAGGCCTATCCAGACTCAGAGGCACTCAACAAACTCATATTCGCAGACGACCTGGCAATGATGAACAACAAGACTCAAGTACAGGAGCATAATATGAACCAACTAAACCATAGCTGCAAGAAATATGACATGAAGATCAGTGTGAGCAAGACCGAGGTTATGACAGTTAGCAAGAGACCAGACAAAGTGGATATCAACATCAATGGATCCCTACTAAATAAAACAAAGCAGCGAATTCAAATACTTGGCAGCATTTTCACTGACAATGAAAAATTAGATCGAGAAATAGAGACTAGATGCCAGAAAGCCAATGCTGTCAGTTATCAACTCGGCCCTCTCCTGAAATATACCAATATCCCCATGAGCACCAAGGCGAAACTCATCAACGCCATTTTCCTACCAACACTCACATATCAGTGCCAGACATGGTCTCTAACAAAAGCCCTAGAGAGGAAGCTGGTCACATGCGAGATGAAATGTTTAAGGAGAGCGACTGACGAGACAAGAAGAGACAATAAAAAATGAAATCATAAGTGACACAGTAGGAGCAACGCCAGTCCTACCACACATTGGAAAACAAAAGATCAAGTGGTTCGGACACCTCACACGGATGCCCCCAAACCAACCAGCCCTGAGGGCATATAACATCAAATATTCTGGCTGGTGAGCAAAAGAAGACCGAGGCGACGTTGGAGTGAATCTGTTGCAGACACCCTCACAGCTGACGGGATGTGCCTCCTACAGGCCACTCGCCTTGCTTCAGACAGACGCCTGTGTCTCCCAGCGACACCCACTGGCACAAGCGGAAGAATAAAAGAAAAAAGTGGTTTGGGTTAACTTTTCAAAGTAGAATACGTAATATGGCTATGTATAATTTTTCTTAACCTTATTTTCGTCATCATGAACCCACTTATGTGTTTGAGCTCATTGCAGGGGCTCTTGAGGTCTAGAGGTGTTCCCCTCTCATTCAATAGGTCCAGGGTTTGAATCCAGATTGCGACGGAAAAGTTTGTTGTCAAAAATTTTTTTCTTTCCCATCGTTTCTTGCTCTCTAACCATGTTCTGTTATCTGCGTTCGTGTCCACTTTCTGCCCCCACCCGCTCACCTCATTTGCCCGGTTGTCTGGGCCCCTGATTCTTTCTGCAGCCTTTCTACTGCTACTCCTTTGCTTCTACTTACTGCTGTCTTTCAGTCACACCCCTGGGCAAAGTTAAAAATTTCCTACCAACTGAAAATGTTTAACGTGTCCCGACTGCTCATATGACCTTATGCAGTTGCGAGCGCCGTAAAACACTCCCCCCCCCCCAAAAAAAAAGCTCATTTCTCATTTTCTGTAAAAAGCCCATTTGGAAGTTTTAGACAGTGATTGTGCTCAGGATTGGCAAGTACAATGTTTTAGTGTTTCCTTTGCATATTATAATCATAGTAGGTCAATTTTTTTTTCTAATGCAGCTGTTGGATATATCACTTGGCGTGTTGATGGCTATGAAAAGGAGTATTTGTCTTTCTGGTCTGATTAATTAATAGCTTCTATATACGGTGTAGTTTATAAATAAATTGACTTTTGCTCTGGGGCTTACTTTCAGTCCATATATATATATATATATATATATATATATATATATATATATATATATATATATATATATATATATATATATATATATATATATATATATATATATATATATATATATATATATGGTATCTTCTGGCCCACTTTATACTGTAATGTGACTATCATGTGAAAGCTCTGGTAGTACTTTGAGACCATTCAATCGTGCTTTAAGCACATGGTATTGTATTCATTTCAGTGGAGGGATTTTCTGAAGCTGGGATTAGAGCTGCCGTCTGCCAAACTGTCTCACCGTCTCAACATGCTGGCTCCAAACCGATGCTGTGCTGTTTTTTATCCAGTGAGTTTGTACTGTAAAAAAGATTCTAAATTTCTTTGCTATTTTCTGTAAATGTATTTGTTTATGAAGTGTAAGAATTCACTAGTTAACAAAGGTTATAAAATGAAACGGACTAGTTGCAGGAGAAGTTTTCTTGTGTCAAAGAAAAGAATCGTTCAATAGATTATTGACCTTATGCAAAACCCCATAGCTCAAAAATGTATCGACAAAGGGAGTTACCCTGGTTGTGGTCTTGCCAGATGTAATAATTACTATCGCATACTCTGTTAGCTCTGACATTCCTGCAAGTGTTGTGTGTTTAGAATAAATTATGTCTGCTGCACCAGCAGACTTCTTATCCACCTCCCCGGGCGGTACCACTGACTGAAGTGTCTTTAGGCCATTCCCAACGGGGGACATTTCTCCTTCTTATGCACTGTAGAATTGTAAATGGGATGATTCAATGTCATGCTCACTACTGTGCCTGAAGTACAACAGGGAACTGCTGCTTTTTCTTTCCTAATCCTTACTATCGTCATTTTCCTCTACTTCTTTTGTATGTTTGTCACACTCTTGTGACCTGCTATTTCCGGGGTGCCTTGAAAGTCGAAACAGACTTTGTGCTGTTGAAGCTAGAGAGGTGAGCAGAGTAAGCCCGATTCCCTATAAGGACTTCTCTGTTGACATCTACCCTTTGGCGCTGATATGATCTTATGCAGTTGTGAGCTCTCTAAAACCTCTACTATAACAAAAAGACTTCTTATCAACCATTTTTAAAAATCAACTCCCTATTGTCACTGTGACTCTAGCTTTTTGAGCAGCTTAGCAAAACATCATTTCTTATTTGTTTTAAGCTCAATGAAGTTTCAGAGCAGGCTTATTATTGACCTCCCACCAGGGCAGTGCTGCTGACTAAAGTTGTCTTTAGGCCATTCCCAAAAGGGGGATATTATCCATGTTCTTATGCACAGTAGAATTGTAAATGGGCTGACTTATCAATGTCATGCTCATACTGTGTTGGAACAATAAAGGGGGAACTGCCCGCTTTTTTCTTTCCTCTACTTCTTTTGTATATTTGTCACTCTTTTGTGAACTGCTATTTCTGGGGTGCCTTGGTAGTCGAAGCAGAGTTTGTGCTGTCGAGGCTAGAGAGGTGAACAGAGTAAGCCTGATTCCCCATTTTGACTTCTTTGTTGACATCCACCCCTTGGCGCTCATATGACCTTTTGAAGTTGCGAGGGCAGTAAAACCTTACAAAAACTTTTAAAAAAAGCATATTATGCTTTTCGCTGTCTTTGCTGGTTTATATACAGTAGTGATAGAAATGTGTGTCTCTTAATTCAACTCATTTGCTGGATGTTTTGTTTTATGCAGTGTTTTTCACTAACAAATTTACTGCTAGTTACTGCAGTCGTCACAATGGAAGCTGTAGTGTGATAACAAGGTGTTTGTTGTTGCAGGCTAAATATGTGAGTTCAATTCCTGCATGGGGCAACTATTTTATCAAGTAGTTCTGTCTTTCTGTCTTTCTTAATTATGTCAGTTGGAGTGTAGAACATTGAAATCGAAGTGTACTCAATGTAGAGAATATATGCTTAAAGAGCAGAGATGGCTGCCTTGGCTTCTTCCTCAATGGATCTCCAAAGTATGCTTCAGGGCCTTGAGTTTTATTTTCACTTTTTGATGCAAGGTTTTCCTAGGTCACTCTCTCCTGCATTTTCTCCAAGAGGTCTACTAAAAAGCTGTCTTGGTTATAAGTTATTCTCTGTTAGACTCGTTAAATAGCCTTACTGCTCCTGAAGTGAAGTAACACCCTTATCTACCTGACCCTATCTGAACCTACCAAAACATCCAGTGGTTACTATGTTGTGTTCCTTTTATAATTTTGGCAATCTGAATGTACTTTCATAGTTTATTACCTCAGATTTTGTAAAGGAGAACAGCTGGAGTTTATTGCACTAACACTACCTTTTTAAATTCTTTTTTTTTTGGGGGGGGGGGGCTGTTAAACCAGTGGTTTGTACTGTAGTTTCTGTCTAAGGTCACCGTGCTTGGGAGCAAGGAAAATGCAGAATCTTAGCTGAATGGGATCTTAACTGATGCTTCAAGAGGAGAATTTATGGTGACTCTTGTTAAGGCCTACATTCAGTGAAATGGTCTCACCTTTACCTGTCCAAAATTTATGGTTTTCCATTTCTGACAGAGTTCCTTTCTTTTGTCATAACGTACCATTGTGTTGTGACAGCTCCAATTAAAATTCAGTTTGTCCAGCAAATTTGCATGAAGAGACAACTGCTGGAATGGTCAGGGAAACAAGCATAGAAGCGTTCACAGTTCGATGTGATTCTGCCTGATGCTGATGTATAGGCCTTACCTACTCGGCTTGTATCGTAAGTTCAGGTGGAGAACTCAGATGCAAGTACAATCTTTGGGGAAAATGAAAGCGTCAAGTTCACATCTCAGTGTGATCCTGTATGGGGCAAACATCCCGTTTCATCAAGATTTACAACAGGTCCGAGATCATATTCAGAAGTGGCTGATCTGTGATGCATTGACTGAACATTTTCACTGTGTCCACCCAAGTGTTTGTTTCGTAAGCTATTATCTGACATGCAGGATCTTAACTGAATGTAATCCTATAGATCGGGATCTTAGGGTTGGATTTTATGTGGTAAAAATTATGTTTTTTTAAAACAGCGGGATCTGAAGTGATCCAGGATCGAAAGTGGTGGGATCTTAGGTGGAGACTACTGTATAATAATTTTTTAAACCCAGAATGACAATATCAAACACTATGAGTATGAGAGAAAGGAACAGAGTACGGTATTTTGCCTGAGAATAGAACATATACAGCTCAACTTCCACTTGAACAGAATAAAACTAAAACGTTCCCCAATGTGTCCTTTGTGTGACTACACATTTCAGACTCACCTGTTTCACTGTACAGCCTTAAATGACACCAGAGCTGAGTTTCTTCCTCCAAGACCTAACATTGACAAAACACTCTGAGCCACTGTGGCTAACCTGCACTTATAATAAATTGGCATTGGACTGAAGGGTTAGAGCCCAACTTGCTGGATTAATAATAACAATAGCAAGATAATTATTTTTTGTTTTGTCCCCGCAGTTTGTCAACCATGACACAACATTTTTACCGAATGGAGTGATGGTCAGTCATGATAATGTGAGTACTGCATATTGTGCAGCAGATTTGTTGAAGTACACAGATAGAAGATATGTTGAGCATTTGATATTTTATCTAACAAGGTTTCATTCTTGTCTTGCACTGAGCACTAAGGTATAAAATATATTATTATCGTTTTCTGTGTTGGATTGCGTATCAGTCTAAAAATAACCCGTGTCTTCAAATGTTCTGATACTAATAGCTCTTTTACAGGCATCTGTTATATTATGCGGTTCTGCTTCTGACTTTATGTGACCCTGAAACTGATAAGCATAATGCTTTACCTCCACACATATAAAGCCACAACTGTAAACTATTCTGATTACATACTTGTTTATGAGTAACTGTGAGAAGCCATCCAGTGATTAAGGGTGTCGAGAATGTGACCTGCAATTCCTTTTATTGAGGCAGCAAAGGATGCCAATACTGATGTGGAGGACATTGTTAAATGGAGAGAAAACTGTACTCAAAAACTGGAATCAGGATCTTTTCAGGTTTATGGTTTATGAAAAACCAGTAAGTGTTTGAATTACCTTCATATTCCGTTTACAAATATATGAGGGTTTTAATTGCACAATCTGCATGTGTTAAAGATGGTGTGCAGATGGAATTCCATGAGTATCAGAGTGGCTTTTCTAGTGCTACTTAGTATATGAGTGGCATCATGGTGAATTCAGGTACTTGTCAAAATAATTAATTTGAAGAAACCAACATTTTCCCGCCCGTTGGCGCAACTTTTATCAACGCGTTTTATGGTAATTTACTATCACATTTCTATGTGGATTTTTCTGAAAAAAGTTGATCAAGGGCACAAAAAGTGTAAATTTGCAGTTTTCAAGGACACTCAAGCTTTGGGAGTCGCCAAACTTTGGCGGCCATTTCCTCGCTAACTTTACCATAGACATCAGGCGACCTTCACCTCTTTCAATCGCAAATATCTCAACTTTTATTTAGGGTAGATGAGTATTTTTTTTTCAACTAAAGCAAGACAGATAAATAAGCTTTATGGTCATTCCAATAACTTCTTATGCCCAACAATTGGCAAGCAGCTGATTCCACGATGCTGTTACATGTACACATTAAAACAAAAAGATCTCTTGCTCTCTGGATATCCTAGCTGCAAATGGACAGAAACTGTCTAATATTTTTCTCTAGAATTATCAATAGACCAGAAAAACAGGACATGATTAATACCTTAAGGGAAACCTCATTTATAGTGATGTGTCCTGTAGCACTGTGCACTTAACCTAGCTGGTTTCAAAAGCATGAGGATACTACTCTGTTGCTGTGGCCAAGTTATAGGGTCCTATTATTTAAGCTGTGTCAAAGTCTTTGTTCAGGCCACAACCCAGTGACTACCTGTCAAGAACTGTCAAAATGCTATCTCTTGGTCTTTTTTGTAAACCTGGGTCCACTGGCTATTCGACCACTGAAGTCTTGGAAATACCCAGAGCTTAAAGCCTAATGTCAGAAGATTATTTACTCTATTCCGTATCTATAATTTTGCTTGTTGGTCTATGTAATCAATAGTGTCTCACCTTAAAAGACGATGTACTTTAGTTGTAGAGAGTAGTTGACATTGCTAAAGAAGAGATGCAGAACTACTTTTATTGTGTAATAGAGTACTGTTTAATTGATCTGGGATCATGCTCAGTTGTTGAATGGCTGAAAAGCTAGGACAAATGCATCAGAGACAATTATGGAAATGCTATTTAAAATGGGAAATGACCTGTGAAATCCCTCATCCACTTTCGCTCAATAAGTAATTATCGCTGTGAATGTCTCATGCCCCACTTGATGTAATTTTGTTCCTCTAGGACTGACTGCTTTGACCCTGCCTTTTAGCTCTACAGAGTTTTGGTGAGATACATGATACATCCTGAAAGAAAGACGGAGATATTCACTGTAGTGTCGTCTTGATTCGAAAATCAAAGTTACTTTTCTTGTAGACCAGGCAAAGCAATCTGACATTTTCTCCTCAAACACAGATTATGTTTCTCCAAACATTTGTACCTATATGGACTGGTAAAGTATTTGCCAACAGTACTTTACTGTGCAGAGTTACCTTCTAAGGCCTTTTTAGACAAGTCTCTCCCTTCAGCTACACAATATTAAAAATGTGGTCAGTTTTGGATGGGATTCATTCCAACTCCATTGCAGAGTAACTTATGCTTCATTTGCTCCTGATCAGGTCTCAAAATGTATTAAAAGTCTGTTTTAAGTTTTGACAAGCCATTTAAAGGTTATGTTAAAGCATAGTTTCTTTAAAAATAAGTTTTCCATTTTTCTAGACTGGCCAGGTTTCTGTTCTTATTGCACCTTTTATACTTGTTTGCAAGTTCTTGGGCACTTTAAGAGAAGCCGGATATTTTTAAAACATTTTTGAACAGCACAAATGAAAAGAGTGGGTGCTTGGCGGGTGCTCTGGTGTGGTTTGCTTTTTCTTTCCTATGAAACATCTATTGTCTTTATCTCCCCTTCTTCTTTTTTTATGTTTGTTACTCTTTTGTAACACCTCTAATCTTCTGGCGCTCATATGACCTTATGCAGTTGCGAGCGCCCTAAAACCTCTACTAAAAAAAAAGAAGAAAAAAGAAAAAAGAAAAGAGCAGGTCTAAATAGTAAGCCCGTTCACAATGTTGTTCTTTTCTCCTTTCAGTTGACATACATGGCTCAACTGCTGGTACGGAAATTCATTAGTGAGTACCCTGACCTGGACACACTCAATGAGTTCCGCCTGATGAGCTACCTCAGTTTGAATAGTCCCTTTGCTCTCATTCTTGAGATGCTAGTTCCCATTTCCTTGGGTGGCCTGGTGAGCTTTGCTGATCAAAATGCTCTGAAGGTGGGAATGATTTAAGTATAAAGAAGAATTAGTGCTTATTAATAGTTGCATATCCCCAATAAAGGCTTACATAGCTTCACAATTGCTCTCTTTAAAAAAAAAATCTTTTCATTCTCCTAGATGCACAGCATTGCAGTTTGTCAGCCATCCACTATTGGTAGCGTCTCCACTAAATGCAAAGTACCATTGGCTACATTTCTTAACGACACAGCATTGCCTTAACTGCTTGTCTTGGACACCCGTAGTACGTGTAGAGTGTACACAAAATCAGTATGTAGTTCAAGTTTTTCTTTTTACAAGAAACTCCTGGTTATGTTTTTTTGTCTTTAATGACATGAAATTATGCTTTAGCTATTTTGTTATGTAATGAACTTAGCCATTACAAAGTCTGCTTCCTCTTCTTCTTCTCGATCGCGTAACACTTGAAGTCTGATACCTGTCATATCTCTGGATACGATTTTACTAGAATTGATGAAATGTATAACACCACACGTATAAAAAAGATAAAAAGCATTATAAACGACCCATCACACCCCTTTTCCATATAAATTGTAAGATCGAGCAGTGGCAGATATGTACCTCCAAAAACAAAGGTAGAAAGATATAAAAGAAATTTTTTACCTCTAGCATAGGGCTATTGTCAGAATGAGCATAGATGTGTGTTGCTCTTTTATGTATCTATATAACTCCAAAGGTCTTGTAATTAAATTGCTGCATGTGGTTGAATGATGCTTTTGATGTGAATGTACATTATGTCAGCTTTACTTCTCTTTTCATATTGAATTTTAATGAGAGTAATGTGTAATTTAAATTTTTAATGTATACCTTTATGTGTTTTTACGGTCCCGTACAGCCAAAAAAAATTTCCCTCTGGGATAATAAAGTATTATCTTATCTCATATTGGGTGCTGCTCAGTTCATCTGTTGGCCTGTATAGCTTCTTTTGTAGTGTCAGTGTGGTTTGCCACATTTCCTGTCTCAGGGCCGTGTGTGTCTTGCAGTGCTGAAGGATGTGTTCCACAGTTTGGTCCGCCTCTCCACACTGGCATTTTGGTGATTGTAATAGTTTTAAATATATGTACACAATATGTTGTCTCAGTCTTGTGTGTTGTGTTCTTAGTCGGAAGATAATCGTGTTCTTAGTCATAAGATAATCACTTGTTCTTGGCTGGGACAGCTCATGGTAGCCATCTGGTGTCTGGTGCTTTAAATTGTGTATTTATATAGTAGTTTTTATTTCTGTGTAGTTAACGCTGTTGTCTGGTTGCCCTTTCCGTGCGCCTAGAATGGCCATCCTGTCTGCCTGTTCATTTCCTAAAACACCACAGTGTGATGGAATTTACTTCAGCATAATCCTCAGACATGAGATGACCTAAATTACTTCTCGCAGCCTTGGTAGTTTACTGGCTATGATTGCCTGCAGTACTCTGCAGTAAGCTGGCAAAACGCCTTTTTTTTCTTCACAGCTATTTCGAGAGAGAGAGTTTTTCTGTCTGCCTAACCATTAATAAATAAAGTAATTCCGAAATTTGAATTCTAATTTATTTAAATAACTTGTCGCAGATTCACTTAAATTTTTTCACACAAGTAGGGTAACTGACTTTTAATTAAGCAAATAAAACAAATTTGCGCCAAAATAAAAAAAAGGCGTTTTGTCACCTTATGGTAGTACTTACATTGCATTTGCTAAGAATACTACTTGGCTTTGGGGGTCTGTCACATCCCTGATTTTGCATGTGGTAGAGCGTACAAAGTGTGCTGCATTTATTTGTTTCTGCCTGTGTTAGGTCAGCTTACAGTCGTAAACAAATATTACTCAAGTTGCTTTCTCTCTTCTAGTTTTGGTTTATGCGAAAAGGTCTACAAGGTCTACATTTTATGCCCCCTATGAAATTGTGTTTTGGGGCAAGCTACTCTTAACTGTCCCCATGGTTTTATGGACCCTGCATAATTTAGCAAAATTTGATCTTTTTTTCATAATTTCTGATTATTATCCTTTGTCATTCTTTTAAAAAATTAACAGAATTGCATAGTTTCACATTTTGAGGCTCAGTTTGCATAATTTCAGAAATTTTCTTGCAAAAAAAGACGGGGACAGTCTTAAGAATGCAGACAAGTTGTTCTGGAAGCTTTAGAGAAGGTAGATTCTAGATAACACTTCATTTCAAAGGAGTTTGGATGGCATCAGTTCCCTCACTTTCCTTTTCTAAAATTCAGGAAAGATTGAATGCTCCCATTACTTTTTTTTTAGAACAACAGCTTTTATCCAGCTTTATATACTCGTTCATCTCTAAATGGACATCACAGTCTTTATATAGTGTTGAGGCTGCTGTTCTTTGCAGATCTTCCAGGCTCCAATAGAGTTTTGGGTCTTTCTGCCAAGGGTTGGTCCAATATTTCCTTATAAATGCCTAGAGTATTGGGATCCAGCTTTATGAAAATTATTAAAGTGAGGAGACCAGTCAAGAATCTTCTACCTTGAACACAAGTCCACCAAAAATTTTCCTTGAGTCACATCAAACTGTAACAAACTTCTTGAGTTCTGAGCAACCTCCATCATGAAACAGTTGACTGTCAGCTTCTCTTCTCGAACAAGTGCTAGTTCTGAAAGTCCTTTTCCCCATCACCACCATCTATATTCAACTCCATCCTCAGAACAACAAAAAATCTAGAGTAGAAATGAAGTCTGTCTGAGGTGGCTTTTACTGGATTGACAAAAATGACAAGGACAATTAAAACATAATGTCAATTGTGAGGCATTGTGGTGAAATAAGCCGCTCATTAAAATAAGCAAATCAAAGTACATGTAACCAACATTTTTTAATTGCCAGGGAAATTTTTTTCAATTTTTGTTTTGTTTGGTTCAACACCTTTTATTTCCATTAAAAACACATCTGTGTGGATTTTACTGAAAAATGTGGATCAAAGGCACAAACATGTAAATTTACAGTTTCCAAGGACACTCGGGCATTGGAAGTTACCAAACTCTCGCGGCCATTTTCTCACTCATTTTTCTTCTTCTAACACCAGGCAACCCAAACCTCCTTCGACTGATATTTCTACTACTATTCAAGATAGATGTATATTTTTTTAGTTTTAAGTAAGACAAATAAACAAGCTTTAAGTAAGATGGTATCTATAACTTTATATTCCCAAAAATTGATGAGTGCCTGATTCCACCACGTTGTGACACATCAATTCTTTTTTGGGGGGGGTCATTCTAATTAGCTTTTGGTCATCTTGCCAGATTTGAATATTTGTTTCTAGGATGTAAATACGGGAACTTGTGATTTGTCTCAGGGAACTCTGGCGCTCACCCTGAGGGAGGTTAAGCCTCATGTTTTCTGTGGTACCGTATTCGTGTGGGCTTTGCTTCAGAAAAGGTTGTTCAAACGTATCAGGCAGATGAGCTGTTTTCGAGGACAGCTTCTTCTTTTGGCTCGGAATAAGTCTTTGCAGAGTTTTTACCGCCGGCTTGTCAAGTGAGTATCAGATGAAGGCAGAAATACTTGACTATCAACATATTTTGAAAGTTCTTGATATAAATTTATTGGAAAAGTTGGGTTTCATCACATGCACATTCACATGCTCACGCATGCGCACACACACACACACACACACCTACACACACACACACACACACACACACACACACACACACACACACTCATCTACACACACATGTACGCACACGCACACACACACACGCTTGCACTCACAAACGGACCAACAGTCACTCTCATGATATATATGAATAATTATTCTAAACTCTGCTCTATGCATTATTGACCAGAGGTTTCAGAATAAACTTGTTTACTGTGTGTAGTCAAACCTAGATGTTCCATCAACCATGGGACGAGAACGAAGTCTGCGGTATTCTGGAGAGTATGTATAGGTATAGTATGTATTAGGTAGGTGTTCATTTTTTGTGTATTGGCAAAACATGGCTCTACGGGGGGCTGATGATATAATGGGAGAGGTGGGAGAAGGGGAATGGGGGTACAGTGAGGTTTGACTGTATCTTTTGATGCCAAAAATAATTTGCCTTTTCTGTTTATGTACTGTGTTGCAAAAGTTCTGTCACACCCACCTTAAAAGTACAATAACTCATTTACTATTCAATATATAGCCAAATGAGATGGAAAGAATTGAGAATTGACCCGTGTCTTTTTTTATGCAAGGGAGTTAATTTTATCACACTTACCCTTGCAAAATCCAAATCAAAGTTTGCTCAGTACCATGTGTGGCCTCTTTCAGCTTGAATTACTAGTACAAAACGTCTGTTCATTGACTGATTTAATGTCCATATGGTTGTCTGAAGAATCCCCTACCATTCTTTGTGAAGTTCCTGACGAGTTTATAGGGAGTGCGGCCTAATCCTCCAGTCAAGGTCATCTTACAGATGTTCTGTTGGGTTAAGGCTTCTTGATCTTGCAGGCCAGTCCAGAACAATTATTTGATGATTTTGGAAAGAGTTTTCTCTGATCGTGGCCATTTGTGGTCGGATGTTATCTTGTTAGCACATTCTATCATCCGTGCCGTGTAGAGCAGTCACGGGACGAAGAATTTCGTCACTATACCGTCGTCCTTTGAGGTTGCTTTGAAAAGTAACAAAATGTGTACGATAAAGAGCAGAGATTCCACCCGATACCATCACATTTCAGCCACCGATTCAGGCTACTTGGAGGTAATTGTATTTGTGAAATCTCTATACTCTTCTTTTAAACACTTTTTCTCTTACATCGATGTGACGAATTAAATACCTTAACTACTGCAGAATAAAGCACTTTAACAACGTCTTAAACTTCATTGCTAATGTTGTTGTGCCCAAATTAAGGGATTTCTTCGAAGAAACAGGGTTAGAATGGATCCACACAAAGGGCGATAATCCTGTAATCCATGATCATATAAATGTCCAATGATGGTGTTTTAAATCCTCGATCATATAAATGTCTAATGATGGTGTTTTAAGACAGTCCGAAGTACCTGGCAGTCTCTGCACTTAGTTGGAACGAGTTTCGAACATGGGTGTTGACAATAACCCAATTCTGACACTGAGTTGTCGCCCTTGGTTGGCCACGTCTAGGCTTGTCTTGGACAGTTCACGTGGTGTTAAAACGTTTGTTCAAGCGTTAGATGGTCCTTCTGCACACATTTACGTTTCTTGCAACTGCAGAAAATGCAATTAAAGAATTTATCATACTCACAGTGCCTTTATTTTATTTTCTGTATTTATCAGTTTTGTTATTTTGAAAAGCGTTGGAAAAATGACCCCACCGTTAAAAAGTCCAGAATTTTATAGTGTGTAAGGTGTGTTTACACATTGTCAAAGTGATTCAAAGCAAATTTTGTGTGTAGGAAGGGTAGATTTCAACGTAGATCGAGAGATATCAATACCAATACTTTGCCCACATACTGTTTCGGTTTAGGATTTCTTTCGTCTGCTCTTGCACAAAGATTCTCATAAGTCACACAAGTCATATTTTTCATTTTTGCTACAATTTTTATACTGTACTGAAAATTATCGTAATATAATGGGTGTGACAGAACTTTTACAACTCAGTATATGTGTGAGGCATCGTGGTGAAATCGGGTGCTAGTCAAAATAATGAAATCTAGGAAACATGAATTTTTTTCTCCAATTAGGCAATTTTTGTAGAATTTTTGTTTTTTGGCTCTTCACCTTTCATGTCCATAGAAATACATTTCCATGCAAGTTCAACTGACAAACGTTGATTAATGGCACAAAGTATATAATTTTTTAGTTTTTTTAAAGACTCTCAAGCTATTGAACTTACCGTGACCATTTTCTCGCTAATTTTACGCCTGAAACCAGGGGACCCAACCTCCTTTAATCTCAAATATCTCGACTTCTATACATGAAAAATTGATATTTTTTACACCGAAAGCAAGGCAAATGAACAGCTTTTAAGATGGTACCAATAACACCAAATGCCCCAAAATTGACGAGTGCCTGATTCCACCACGTCGTGACACATATTTCTTATTTGTTATTGTTTGAATTTCATACCGCCATTTTTTTTTTTTTTAGGTCTGAGGGCTCGTCAATGTTGTATGTATTGGTTTTGAAATTGTTTTTTGATCAAATGAAATTGATTTAGTGTTTGAACATTATCAGTCTTTATTTTTTGTTTATGGTCAGATATTACTGCAACCATTGTTTTCAGTTGAGTTTAATCTACGTTTTAGGTATTAGAAATCTCTAGTCTCTAAAAATGTTGAATTTGTGTTAAGGAGGCACTAATTTGTTTGTTTCAAATTTATCCAGAACTGTTCATTCAAAACCAAATGTAATATAGCTTTGCATTTGCATTATGTTGGGTTTTTCATTTGGCTGTCTTCAGAATGATTTGTTTTTCTGAGCTTCAATTTTGCATTTGAAATGGGCGAATTCTGTTATCATGTGTATACAGTATAATCCACTTATATCGACGTCCGAGTTATTGACATTTTGACATATCGACATATTTTCTAATTACAAAATGTTTTCTTCAATTTACTCACCCTGAGACCTAACAATGACCACACACTCTATGGAATTTTACAACAACTGCAGCAAACCAGTGCTGTTCCAAGGTCAATATCGACAAGTGCTCCTTGCTTGGTGAATTTAACTGTTTAGTCATGATGTGCTTTTAACTCTGACTTTCTGCCTTGTATCAGGCAGAGGTGCCGAATTTTTAGGAAATTCAGATAGGCTGTTCGTTGAGAAGTCATCCTTTAAAAAAAAAATCGTGATATGAGATGTATGAGACAAAATTTTAATAGTAAATTTTTAATACAGTTATTACTTCTGAACTAATATTGTGTCATCGCACTTATCAAAAGTATCAACAAGATTCACTAAGCTTTGTTTTATTTCTTGGATTTAGTGCTTTTAAACACAGTCTTAAAATCTGACCCAGTATTTGTTTTTATCCCTTTCAAAAAGGCCGTAAAGACTTCAAAGTTAATTGAAAACTTTTTTCCTTTTCCATGTTTCTATGTACCGATAACCATGTAAATTTCTAGTTCTCAACATGAAAATGTACTTTAGTACAAGTTGAAAACAGTATATTGGGCTGCAGAAACCAGCAATACTGTCAATGAATTTGAACTAATTTCATTGATTGGATTGATATTATGTTATTTTGTGTTCTATGGATATTTGTATTCCTAATCTGTACACCATTTTGAAACAAATTTCTGTTAGAATGGAGAAAAACATACTTTTCTTTTGCACAAGCAATTCCCCTTAACCTTGTGACATTGATGCAATATCTTCTTGTCTAAACAGCCGTCCTGGGAAATTTGTCAGCTATGTGACCAACAAAGTGAAACGAAAGCTGGGCTTGTCCTGCTGTAAGCTGTTCCTCTCGTACGATGGCTCTCTCAAAGTCGAGACACTTGAGTTCTTCATCAGTTTGGGTATTCCCATCATTGAGCTCTTCACATCCACTTTACTGTCAGGTCAGAATCAGAAAAATAAGAAATAATGTGACTGATATTTGTATTTCGTTCCCAAGAGGGAAATGTAGAAAAAACAACAAGTGTCATCTCAGGAAACGTCTTAGGTAACTGAATTTTTTCGTTTCCAGTATCACAGTGTATGCTTCCTAAGAAGCTGAGAATATTTCTGAGTGTTCAAGGGTCTGCTGGGGTAATGAAGCATGCTACAGAGGTGTTCATTTTGGCCTGGATTTTGGCTGATCGGTGCAAAGTTGTTCAGAACTTTATATAATTGTTTCCTTGTCTGTTGTTACCTGCTTTAACATTTAATTATATTTCATACTCTTTGTACATGTCAAATTGCCATTTAAATAAACAAAAGTCTTTATACCATCTTTTCGACCACTTGTTTCTTTGTAAACTGTTGCCCCTCGGTGATCTAAAAGTGAAAAAAACCCCGGGGAGGTGCCACTGACTGAAGTGTCTTTAGGCCATTCCCAAAGGGGGGACATATCTCGTTCAAGCATAGTAGAATTGTAAATGGGCTGATTAATGTCACGCTCATAACTGTGCCTGACCTACAACAGGGAACTGCTGCTTTTTCTTTCCTGATCCTTTCTATCGTCATTTCCCTCTGCTTCTTTTCTATGTTTGTCACTCCCTTGTGACCTGCTATTTTGGGGTGCCTTGATAGTCGAAGCAGACCTTGTGCTGTAGATGCTAGAGAGGTGAGCAGTCTAAGTCTGATTCCCTGTAAAGACTTCTCTGTTGACACCCACCCCTTGGCGCTCATATGACCTTATGCAGTTGCGAGCGCCGTAAAACCCTCTACTATAAAAAAAAATTGTTTTAAAAAGTGAAAAAACAACAACCCGTAATAGTGTTGTCTCAAGGATTCATTATTGATAAATAGTATTGTGATGTTTGTCCATTCAGTCTTTTATGATATATAGCTTTAAGTTTTAAGAACCTGTTTGTATTTTGATGTATACAGGTTTCAGAATTTCATATCACAGGTGTAGTAGCAAATTTAAATAGTAAGTAAAAGTGCTGTGAGGAAGGTTTAGCTAATAAATATCTGCTCCCCTATCCGTCTCCTGAAATCCTGAAACCTTTGTCATTACTTTAGGTCCTTTATTTGGGGATATTATGTTCTTTTAAAGGTCCACATTCCATGGGAGGCTACTGCCAGTATCAAATGGGCTCTGTTGGTAAGGAGCTGAATGGTTTTACATCGAAGTTCACGGAAAAGAAAGGAAAGAATAGAAAGGTAGGCAGAGGTCTCTGCTTCTTTTGATTGCCTTGTGTGTTCAAATATGCACTGGGTTTACTCTTGCAATCTCTCAGGCACACAACTGCTCACATGCTAGTTCTCATGCTGATTTAGTTCTCCTGCAAAATTATCTAAAGAGTAAGAGTTTCAATTTTTTTTTTTACTATAACTCATGCATCTATAAGATTTTTTGGGTTCATTTTGCTCTTTACTGGCATTATCTAATAGAGTGAAGTTTTGTTGATATAAATTAATTGTACTTTCTATTGTCTTCTGGATTGAAAAATATTTCTTGGGATCAGAGTATTGTCTTGTCTGGTTCTTAGTTGTCTAGTTAATGGGTACAAGTCATAAAAATGTTAGCTTTTGTCCAGGGCTTGCAATTTTTTATTAACACTTTAAAAATTCTGGGATGCGAATAAGGAACCAGAGTGCATGTTCTCAATGAATAATAAAAGACATATTTTCATCTTGTATTCTATCACTTTTTGTAATAGTCATAATAGAGAAAAATGGCCAAGAAAGTGATTTTAAGTTTTACTTGAGTAAGCTCCCTTGACCCAAATTTGGTATTTTGGGCTCCAGCGGCAAGCAGGTTTTGCAATGGCTTATACATTTATAGAGGTCACGTCAGGGTACTAGCCCTTAATTGACAACAGTGCTTTTGGAATAGCCCTATGGAATTTAATTTAAGTAAAAAACCAACAAAAGCATTTACAAACTATTTTTATAAAAGGAAACCCAAGTTAAGGTCAGGTCCGTCATTAAAAAAGGGGAAAATAGGCTATGTAATTGTTAAAGGGTTAATGTGACTTGACCTGTTTTCCACATCACCCTATCATCATCCGGTAAATTATGTTGGTCACATAGTAACTAGAATGCATTTAGTTGTGAAATGAATTTCAAGATGCACATATCAAATGCGTTTTTCTCTGTAATAACTGTTGTACATCTGGTGCTCAGTGGTGGGGGGTGGTTCTAAATGTGGGTGGGGCTGAGAAATCAGTGTAGGTAGAGTTCAAAGGTAAGATTTCCTTGGTTCGAGGACATTCCAGATATGTGTGAGTATGTTTCATTCACACACTCACACGCAAATGCGCTCATATAACCTTATACAGTTGCGAGCGCCGTAGAACACTTACCAAAAAAAATAATTAATTAATTAAACACGCAAGCCCACACATACAACAGTAACTGGATTAGGCCGTGGGGTCGCAGAAAGCAAGGCATTCCTAAAACGTTGGCCCGTGATTCTGTTTTGGTTTCTGGGTCTCTGGGGAAAATGTGTCATACCCCCGCGAGCGGTGCCACTGACTGAAGTGTCTTTAGGCCATTCCCAAAGGGGGACATAAGGGACATTTCTCGTTCTAATGCACAGTAGAATTGTAAATGGGCTGATCCAACAATGTCATGCTCATAACTGTGCCTGAACTACAACAGGGAACTGCTGCTTTTTCTTTCCTAGTCCTTACTATCGTCGTTTTCCTCTACTTCTTTCTGCTATTTCCAGGGTGCCTTGATTGTTTGAAGCAGACTTTGTGCTGTTGAAGCTAGAGAGGTGAGCAGAGTAAGTCTAATTCTCTGTAAGGACTTCTCTGTTGACATCCACCCCTCCCACCCTTGGCGCTCATATGACCTTATGCAGTTGCGAGCGCCGTAAAACCTCTACGAAAACTTTTAAAAAGTGTGTCATGAACTTTCCCCCTATTGTCTGGGCTGGCAGAGAATGGGCCCTCTCTAACAACAGTTTCCGCGGGCTCTCGTTTGTTTCTCTTACCTTTTTTCATGAAGAGTTTCATTAGGAAAGGACCGTGGGAATGGGCTCATCCTTTGCTGAGCCCGAAACACATTTGATTGGCTGTTAGGTTACTATCGTTGTAAGCAATGACTACAGTGATTGGATAAACGAGCAAGCGTGTGTGTTCACCGCATGCAACTAAAGGCGGAGACGGAAGCTTCTGAAATGGTTTTAACGGTTTCAACTTATTATCTTGTTTATTAGAAGAAGCATTCATTTACAGAGGGAAAGAGGTGGGGATGGGAGTGGGTGGGGCTCAAGCCCTTTAGCCCTTTACTATGCCCTGCTACTGCTGGTGCTGATTGTTCATGCTGTTTTCATTTCATATAGCTCGAGGGTTGTATGTGAGTACTTGAACCTCCCCATTTACTTACATCATTCTTCCAATTCCTCAGATGTACGCCAAGGGTCGTCATGTCTGCATGGGAATTCTTCATCAAGTCAACCTGCATGTCATGGACCATGAGGGCTACGTCTACACTGGAATCTCAGCGTATAAAGGCCGTCATGACTTTCTCTATACCTGTTCTGATTTAAAAGGTACTGTAAATGCTATGAACTTTTATATGACTGATTTTCTTAAACATACTTTGTTTTCTTTATCAACATGAAAAAGAATTAAAGAAGCACCTTATGAAATTCCTCTCAATTTTGGATACAGTTTCATTGAGTTTCCGTTATTGAGGACACCGTCTAATCATGGTCCCTTTTTTATGCCCAACAAGTGATCTAAAATTTTTCCTTCTTTTTGTGCTGGTACAAGAAATTTTCTGCCCAAGTTTGTACAGAAACAAGTATGCATTATTTTGTGAAATTACTGACTTTGAAGATTCATCGATCAAATAGGTTTTTCCTGTAAAAACTGTTGTAACTGTCGTTAATGAAGATCATTTCTATCACGCCCACTCCCGTGTAAACACAGCTCTGGGCTCTGGTTCTGATTGTTCTGGCAGTTTTCATTTCAAATGGCTTGAGGCTTCTCTATGAGTTCTTGAATCCCTCCCAAATATGTTGTGTATTGTAGTAAAGCAGTGCAGAAAGTAAGACCATAATTTTTTTTCCAGAAGTGCTGATTCTGGATAATGGGTGTACTGTGGCGTACCCCCCAATTGAGAATCTGTTTAAAGACACACTGCCCATTGTGAGCCATTGCATGCTGGTTGGTCATATGCGCAGCTTTGCTGCCATTCTGCTCACTCTGAAGGTACCTATTTGACAGTTGATTAGATGTCTTTGGCATGTTATAATCTGGTTCTGAGGTTTTACCTTTTTCTGATCATTGATTTAGATTTTAAACTTAACTGTATGTCCTGAGTGAAATCTTTACAGACTGGACCAGAATATATCAGTTTTAGCCAGCTGCTCATGGGGTCTAAGAAGTCTTGTTTCTGAAAAAACATCCGTTTTTGAGACAGACATTTTGTGCTTAAATCAGCTGTCATATGTTAAGTTTACCTTTCCAAAACATTCATGTTTATTTGAAAGAGCAGCACAATGAAAGGAGGTACCGAGAATTTTTTTTTTTTTAGGTTGTTGTACAGTGGAAACCATATATAACAGGCCCAGTAATAACGGGGATCTGGTTATAACAGTGATACTCTTTGTCTCTATTTAAAATTATCAGCAATAACAGGGCCACATCAGAGCCCAATCGGTTGTAGCCGGGACAAAGGCTCGTTAACAATGTGTAAAAAGTAAGAGAGAGAGAGAGAGAGAGAGAGAGAGAGAGAGAGAGAGAGAGAGAGAGAGAGAGAGAGAGAGAGAGAGAAACGTAGTGATGGAGCAAGCCTATGCAAGCCACGCCACTGCAAGCACACACAGGGGGTGAAGCGAAAGAGGGCTGCGGTGTGCTGCAGACTTCGATCTAGCTCTAAGCCTAGCTGGATTAGTTCACAAATGCTGACTTCCCTTGCATTTCTGATTTAACAGGGATCTGATATAACAGGACTTTTTCTCTGGTCCCACCACCCCTGTTATATCAGGTTTCCACTGTATATAATTTGTGTAATAAGTACTATAGTTCTAAGTGTCAGGGGCTCCCTGTTTTATTTTTTTTTAAAGTTTTTTGATTCCTGTCATTTTATATTGACTGGACTGGAGAGTATGGGATGTCAGATTTTTTTTGCTTTGTTATTTAATAGTGCTGGGCGGCGAGGTTCCCAATTGTTGAAGGCTAGGAATCGTAGGATCGACTCCGAACCCAATTACTTACTTTCTAATGATATTACTTCTTTCAGTGGTTACCTAAATGGCTCCGGTCATCTTCAAGATTTAGAATAAACTTGATTTCGGAACACTACAAAGCCACAAGGCGGGGTTTTTTTTTCAAAAATAAATTTTAAAAAAAGAGGATTTAAATGATTAAAATTATTGGTAACCGTTGGTTTTCGTAAACGAAGTCGGAACTTTTCTTCAATAGTATTAATCTTGGGAATCGGTTCCAGACTCGATTCTTCGCCCAGCTCTATTATTTAAGTCTTCCTATTGTATCTGAAGTTAAGCCCACTATTATTCTTTGTACATTTTCAGGGACAAGGTTACTGCTATTAGTAACACGTGTTCATATGAATTGTTTTATGATTTGCATCTTAGGTGTATCGGTTAAGTGCTGTATGTCGCACGCAGGAGAAGCAAATGGGAAAAAATCTTTGTGAGTATCTCGGTCTTTCTCCTGGGATTTTGTATCCCTCTCAGCTCAGGCTGGCTTTATCAACCAGGATCGGAAGCCAGCCTCCTAAATAATCTTATTTGTATTGGTGGGGGCGCAAAAACACCCAACATTTAGAAAAAGAAACCCCCCAAAATCAACTGTTTAGTGCCTGTCACATGATTCCCCAGTCCGAGGTGTGTCCCACCACTTACAAGCCAACAAAGATCCTGGCTCGATCAGTCCAGATATGGCTGCGGCAGCGCGGCACCAATGCCACCACTGTGTCGGAAATCATCCAAAAGAAGAGCACATCAGTTTATGAGGTCAATGCAGTTTTTTTCGCTGTTCTTAGTTTATTTCTGTCTGTGCTATTTCTAATTAATTTTCTGTTCATGTTCAATTGGTGGATATTGTTTGTAGTTCTCTGCTCATGTATGTTGTCTTCTGTGTTTTTCTTGGTAATGCCTCATAATTTCTGATTCATGTTGATTTCTATCGGTGCCTTTCCTGATTCTTCGTTCTAGATAATCTTCTTCATGATGTTTTGCTATTGTGCAGAAAACTCTATTGTGCACAAATCTGTTTGTTTTTTAAACTAGTGTTGATTTTTAAAAGTTTTAGTTGAGTTAAAAAAACGCAGGAATCTGTCTAAGGCTTCTGTGGTTTTTTATTCTCTTTTTAAAATGTTTATGTTTTTGATGTTCTGAACCTTTATATGATGGTTCAAGGTTTGAGTCCGAGAAGAGTCTGCATAAAGTTCCATGCTCCTCCATAGATTACTTTCTGTCAGTTGACAACCAGCTGTTCTACCTTCTAAATGGCTGGTTTTGTGTCTGATAAGACATTACATTTCAAGAAAATCCTAATAGAAATAAATATTCTCTCTCATCATTATTTTTTATTTTTTTTTTGTCTGTGTGCAGGCAATTGAGGATGCCATCATCTCAGTGAACAAGAACCTGAAGCATCAATCAGCCTGGATACTTAAATGGAGGGTTCTTCCCATTGAGTTTTCCTTACTTGATGGGGAGCTAGGTGAGTGAGCAGGGTCTGCTCTAACTGTGAACCTCCTCTGCTTTCTTTTCTGCCTGATGTTTCCTCTCAAAACTTTTCTGCACCTGACCCTCTAATTGTGCTACTTTCTACTTTCATGTTGGCTCCTGTCTTGAAAACTTTCCAAGTGGGTGGTTGGCTTGTGCTCTGGTGTGGTTCGCTCCTTCTTTCCCATCAAATGTGAGGCGTGCTGACAAAATGAGTTACTTCACGCAATCCACAAATGGAGATATCAGCCAAAAATCGACACATTAGGGTCTAATTGGTAGATTTTCCATTGATGCCATATTCTTTATATATACAACCCTTCTTTTATTATTTCATTCTTATAAATTTTGAAAACTTCACCCTTAAGCGTGATGTATCTGTTTCCTTAAGGCTTGAATCCAAGAAGAAACTCATTTTGTCAGCAAGGTTCACAAATATCTATCTTCCTTATCTCTCATCTTTCATTTTTTTGTATGTTACTGTTAAGTAACACCTCTAATCTTTGGCACTTATATGACCTATTTGTGTTATAAGTGCTGTCAAACTCTTCTTAAAATTAAAGCTTAAGTTCTCCAGACTTCCCTTCTTTTTATACAGCTTATTAGTTTAGTTGTTTGCTCTGCTGCTAAGGTTCAAATTCTTGTTTCTTGAGCAGCTTAGGTTTGGTGCGATAAAAGTCTCAACATTATTCTATGAATTGCAAATGCTATAAAAGTAATTTACTATGGTGTAATATGTTTTGTTTTGGAGAGGCAATACTGCCCTAATGTTGCTTTGTAGTCTTCTTTTGGTCAAACTTGCTCATCGCTTATAATTCATGTCTTCATGAATCAGATGTGATGGCAGGGTCTCTGATAGTAGAATTTAGTAATCTCTGTTAAAATTTTGTTATCTATGGTTTCCTATGCTATGCAACTTGTTAATGTGGGAATGCTTGAACCTGAAGTCAAATCACCCACGCTTTTCCTGACATTTTTTCAGATCCAATCACAATGGAACTCAGACGAGATATTATCAGTAAAAAGTACAAAGATGTGATTGACGGAATCTATTCCAGCTGAGTCGCCTTGCTGTTCTCAGTTTGACACTCTGCCTATGATAGACTGTCTGGTGATGTTGAGATGTATGATTTTATTTTCAGCTTGTGGTCATAGTGGAAAGTCGTGTTAGTTCTTGCTAGAAACACACTCACTCCACCCTGGATGTTGGGACACCACTTTTTTAGAAGTTTGCAGACTTGTTTTGTCTTGCATAATGACATAATGAAGTTTAGCTGTAATAAGAATTCTTAATTCTTCATTTTGGAGTTCTGTATCTTTAAAACTGTTCCATATGCAGGAATGTGGCTTTTATTTGCATATTGTGTGCTGCTCATTATTTGATGCTCATTATTTGATGTGTAAGACTATGTACTACTAAGTTCTTACATTCTTGTAGTTTTTACATTTGAAAACTTATGTCCTGTTTTTGCTTTTGTTTATACCGGTATGTATGCGTTTATAAGGTCACCACCATTCAATTAGTTTCCCCTGTAAGTTCTTTTGTTGGGGCTCTTTTATATTTTATTATGTGTTTGTGCAATACACCCTGATCAATATTACTGCTAACAGCAAAGAAAATGAGTAATCTAAGTGTGAGGATTCAAGGGAAATAAGACAGGACGTACTGTTTACACATTAGTGTAGTGCATAATTATCCCCCCCCCCTGATTATTTCCGCATTTCCTTAACTCTGTACTATAAGAAAAAAGTGAGTGTTATGATCCAGCCCTAGCAGGTGCAATGCGCTCTCATGTAGGCTTGTATAGATCAGCTGAGTGTACAGTGCGACATTTTGGGACTGAGAGACGAGCTGTGGGTGGGGGTGTGTGTAATGAATGTAGTCGATCTTGCCTTATGACGGGCTTTAAAAAAAAGGAGTGGGGGGGGGGGGGGGGGGGGGGGGGGGGGGGGGGAGGGAGGGTGTGTGCTTAAAGAAAGTGATAATGAATGTAGGGATATGTGGGTGAGGACAATATGTTGCCTGGCATGACTTCTAGTATGACTTGTTAGTTACTCTCAGTACTAGTGTTTGGCAATCTTAAATGATTATATTTTAAGATCTGTGTGGTCTCAGTGTCTTTCCACAGGTTTTCATGACGTTTTCTGTCAGTGCATGAAGCTTTACTTTTGTGCTTCAGACTTTGTTAAGTATTGTATGAATTTTTAGTTGTGCTGTGATCATTAAAGTTTTGTCACATTTTGAACTGGCGTCATCTTGGCTTTCTTTGAAATTCTTTCTAGGAACTTATGACATGATTGATTTTTATTCCTGTCTATGTCTTAAGGCCCGGTTACACATAACGATAAATTGTACAAAAACTGGACGATATAGCGATCATACGATAAATTGTTAGGTGTAACCACAAAATTGTACAAAATTTGGACGATTGAACGATGGTTTGTAGACTCAGACGAGAAATAAGAGCTGCTTGATATTTTCCGTGTGATCACGGTCACACTGGAAGGAGACGTGATGTGACGTAGATTCACTTTGAAATTTGCCGCTGCGCAGAACGATACTCAGGGCTCAAAATTTTAAAAATAATCATCGTAGGTAAAAAATTGATTTCATATTCTGAATCAGCATCTCAAAATAAGCAAAGTTGCTGGCTGGGAACCTGATTTGGTGTGTTATTATATATATTTTAGCAATTTTATTATTTAGTTGATCGTCAAGGGTGAAGCTGTGTATCAAGGTCACTTGGTGCGTTGCACATCTGCAATCAAGTCGTAGCTTCCGGTTCTACACTCTACACGGTAGGACTACAGTATGGCCACCCTTTTCTAAAGACACTGTTCTGCTAAATCAAAATGTACAGGGAAAGGGGGGGGTGCTCTCGTGATCTAGAGGTGTTCGCCTTCCATTCATTAGGTCCAGAGCTCGAAACCTTCACATAGAGAGCAGGCAAATCCCTATTGTCGCTAAGAGCATATTATGGTGGCTTTATGACGAGGAATCTCCTCAATCGAAAGAAAACTTCATGATAGATTGGAACGTGTAAACAGACAACACAGTTCGATAAAACGGACAGTTCTCTCATACGACGAATCATACAATTTATCGTTGCGTGTAACCGGGGCTTTAGAATCAGCAGGTGCTACAAAATTGACTAACTGACTGAAGTTCAAATCCTATGTCCACATGCGGTCTGAAACTGTTTTTCTCTTATGATACCTCACCTGTGTCTGCGACCTGTTTGGGGACCAAATTTCAAACTGATCTGATGGGTGCTTCACCCGGTGGGGTGTTAGAATGAAAACTTTCCAAAAACTAATCCAAAGATACACCCCAGTGATCACATGTCTAAAGGTTATTGTCACTGGACATACAGTAGCTTGATGTTCCAACTTATAGTGTGGTGTACTGAAGTGTTTAATTATGGTGCTTAAAATTATTGTTGTTCTAACCAGTGTTTGTGGTGTAATGTAATGGATAAGCTTTTTGCCTTATGAACAAAAGGCTTGAGTTGGGTCCCCAAAGGAGGAAGGCGTATTATCAAGTTTCTTTGCCTTTCTACTGAGATGCACAGTCCCTCTCAGTCTGGGATGGTACTGAACATTAATTTACAACCACTTACAAGACTCGTATATTTTGTTTAAGAATTAATAGTAGACTACAAGTGATATACTTGTATACCAGGTGATTATATACATACATGTACATCATGTATACTGCAGCCATTACACGTTTTGTCTCTTCCTATTGATGTCAGGTAGGCCGACATGTCAATAATGTTTGTGGTGTAGTGGTTAGGTGCTTCATTGTTGAACGCAAAAGACTTGAGGTTGATCCCCATATGGAGATAAGTTTTTTCCCCCGAGGAGCTCAGTCTTTCTGCTGAGATGTTGTATCCCTCATAGCCCAGGTTAGCTGCCATGAGCAGGTTCGAAGCCCACCTCCTCTGATGATATTTCTATCGTCGCTAGCTGGTCTAATAATAATAATAATAATAATAATAATAATAATAATAATAATAATAATAGATAGATCCTTACCTTTTTTCATTTTTCTCCATTACCATGAAATACTATAAGTTGGGTGTTATTTGTTAAGGACCTCTATGGTACCGGCACAATTTGTTTTGTCTCACCGTTTATCGTAGTGTACTTGAATTTCCGCCATCACTCGGAAATAATAGGCTACG
>NW_004797286.1:1317117-1318826 GCF_000002075.1 Aplysia californica | reverse complement strand
ATATATATGTCCTGTGTGTGTGTGTGTGTGTGTGTGTGTCCGTGTGTGTGCCTGCTCGTGCATACGTGCGTGTGTCTCCGTTATTGTTTCCTTCCATATTCCCTTTGGCACTACTCGGATCACTTACGGCAAGTCGTTTGGTCTCCTGGTAAGACTAGGGTTTTATTAAAAGTTTTAAAAAATGAACCAGGAAGGATAAAAGACATTGTGTCCCGCTCAGGATCCGAACCTTCATTTTGTTCAAGTCAGCCAATTGAACCAACCCCATCCCCACCTCCATGGTCGACTCGGTTTTTATTTAATTTTTTCTTTGGTAAGTGTTTTACGGCGTTCGCAACAGCATAAGGTCATATGAGAGCGCGGGACACACCAAAGATTTTCGGAGGAAATTTTGATGCCCGAGTGGCGGCTGAAGCCTTTTCTTATATTATCGATTTTGGACCACAAGGGATCTTTAACATGCACAACTTGCACACGGGACATCCTAGATTTTTCGCCCTTATCCGAGAAGGCTAGGTGTAGATCTTATCTGCCATAAGATCAGGGGTGCGGCTGAAAGACAGCAGTAAGATGGAGCCAAGGAGAAGCAGTAGAAAGGCTGCAGAAAGAGTCAGGAGCCCAGAGGAGGGGGCAAAGGAGGTGAGGGGGTGAGGACAGAAAGTGGAGACGAAAGCAGACGACAGGACATAGAGAGCAGGAAAGGAGGTGAAGTCATGAATGAAAAACGTGTAAAACGTGTGGTGTTCAGGAACAAAATGAAAACTTAATAATTAAACGTTATACTGGTAACGGTACATGTACTTACCTCTTTATCTGTAACTTACCGTGCCATAAAACTGCCAACGAAGCCTGACTTGTCAAAGTTTTGAAAGTTAACTCTATCCTAGGGCCATCATGGTATACACTTGCTTGCTTATTTCAGTGTTAAACTTAGCTTTACAGACTTCAACATAAGTTAAGTAAGGACCACTTGCAAACACTCTGATGAGTGGTCTTCTTGGGTCGACCTGCACGTGGGCATTCTTGAACTGATCCAGTGGCTAGGTGGCGCTGCCTCAAGCAGACTGACAGAGTGTGACACTGCAAGCCTTCTGGCAACTTCTCTGGCTCCACCTCCATCCTGCAGCCATGCCATAGCTCTGGCACTACCAATGTCTCTCAGCTTTCGTCTTGGTTGATGCGACACTGGACCGGGTTACATTGCCATCAAAGTGAGAACAGTTCTAGACCGTACGTCCGTTTATGATGTATATCAGAAATTTTAACTGAGGAATGTTCGTGGTGTCGCACACAAGTCGATAAAAACTGCAAATTTGGCTTTAAAAAAATTCCCCGATTATTTCCGTGCGGCACGTGGTGATTTTGCCACTTTGATAAGCTTTGCAGTACGCTTTGGTAATCCATTAACACTTTCTGAGTAAACAAGTTTGAGACATTCCTTGCTGGGTTTTTTTTTCGGGATTTAAAAAAAATCACGGGCAGTCGGTAAAGGTGGTCCATAACTTATGTTGAAGTCTGTACAATTCAGTTAGGCAAAGACTGGAGGTGTCGGCGTACGTTTGTGTATTGGGGGGAGGGGTGTCTGTGTGTGCGTGCGTACGCGTGGTGTGTGTGAGTTGTGTGTGTTTGTGTGTGTGTGTGTTTGTGTGTGTGTGTGTGTGTGTGTGTGTGTATGTGTGTGTATGTGTGCACGCGTTCGTAAGTGTGCG
>NW_004797286.1:1306419-1316213 GCF_000002075.1 Aplysia californica | reverse complement strand
TCTCTCTCTCTCCCTCCCTCTCTCCCCCCCTCTCTCTCTCTCTCTCTCTTCACACATACACACTAAACAACACACTTAGAAACACAGATAACTTTGAATAAGAATCAAAATCGAAATGGTACAAACACCGATTTACAATGGAAAATCGTGTGGGTGTAAGATTCGCGTCCACGTATGATACAGAACATTTCTTATCTGATCATTCTGTACGACAACCAGTATTTAAACATGTCCCAGAATTTGAAAAGCACCCCGAGTCCACTCCTCTAACTAGTTTAAGTTTAACGAAATATTTTTTTGGTATCAAAATCATAAAAAAAACCCAACCTAACCCATGTGAACTCGATTTGATTCTGGATGTAGTCTTTCCTCATTAATGTTATCAGAGCTCTCATTACTTTCAGTGTCGGGTAGTTTCCCGCCAGGCGAAGACGCAGCATGCAACGCTGATTGATTCATTGCAGGGTTGGCAGAAGTCATGTGGTGGCAGAATGAGACTTCCACTCAGTGCCTGAACTGTCTGCAGGCAGTAGCACCAATCCTATATATTCAATTCAGCGAATTCTTCCGTTTCTGATAACCTGATCTGAGGGCTTAACTGGTCCCCAATGAGTAGCGTCTATCGAGTCTATCTTTCTTCCAGCCTGTTGATGAGCGTAAGGACCAGAAAGTGAAAGAAGAGAAATCACTCCTCGTAATTGTTTCAGACCATCCAGTCGTTTACCTTCTGCTATACTGTTGTAATATCTGATTATAATACCATTTCGCTCACTGACACTATGACCTCTTTCTACATTGTCTTCAAGTTATTCAAAAGGAGAGACACTGACACAAATACAAGCGGTTCTGTTAATGGATAGATGACGCAATAGTCCATTAACTAGCCATCAGCTGTCCCAGCAACCCTGATGCTTATATTACTCTTTGTATAATTCATGGCTCGTTCAGGTTATTTGATACCCTCTGAGACAGATTCGTCTTTTTACCCCAGCGTCACCTGCAAGACTACTTTCATCATGAATGTAGTTCAATTTGAAGGGCTCAAGTGGCTCATCCTTGTCTCGAAATGTTTAGACCGTTCTCACACATCTTCATAAATCATTGGTCGTTTCTCCTCAAATTACCACTGACCTAGTCATCACTTGTACATCATCTCTTGTATGTGTCATGTAACTAGTGTCTTTAAACAGTAACTTTCATCTTCCTTTTCTCATTAGCCTGCAATGTTCTCAGCTATCATTGTTTTTAAAAACAATCTTTCTTGTCGGAACAAGTGAACAGATGATTAGCTATCCCTACCTCCTCAAACCTCGACAAGACAGTCAAGACAGTTTCAGTTTGAACCCACACAAAGGGGCCATTCGTTTTGTCCATATGAACTCTAACAGAACTATTAGTAACTATTAGAAACCCATGGACAAAATTTTAAAGCCGACGCTGCTTATGACTTGCGATCATTCACAATTTGAGGCGAACAATTTTTCAGAACTGTGTTTGAGGCAGCAAGCCCCGGACATTTCTTTTACCCTCCTGAAGCATGGTGTCAAAACACAACATGTTGAATGAGAATAGATTTATCTGAATTTTCAATACCAGTTATTTATGTACAAAATGTTGTCACATTGTCACAGCTATTTTTCAGTTATCAAGGTGATCTAGTTCCAATTGCCTTTTTCTACGTGTATTATGCTTAACCGTGGTTATTAAGCTTAGGAAGGTAAACACTACTTTATTTACTTATTTCGATACCATTTCAACGAAGAATTTTTTTTTGCATCATTCATTTTAAAAAGTCACAGTAGGCCTACTTAGAATACTTTGCGTAGACCTCCTTTTTGAAGTCTTCAACAATCGGGAAACGGAAACAGTCCGTCCAGAGCGACTGCTTAGGTCAAGCAAAAATGTACTGCTATGACAAACATTAAAGTATGAGAAAAATGGGTTGAGAAAAATATGATGCAAGGCAAAGTTACCATTCACCTAAAATAACTCAAAGTTTTGTTTTCCATTTTAGTGCTTCTGTTGCTATAGAAACGAAGTTTTAGGACAGAAATCACTTAAAAATTGATGAAATTACCTCTTGTATAATGCTTGCAGAAAAAGAAAAATGGAAATTAATGGAGAGTGAAAGATAGATTTTGTCACACTTACAAAATTAATATTTCAAACATCGTGCAACGCAGGGGAACCGCTATCCATCCAGCAACTACGTGTAGTAGTACCATTTAAAAATGAGCATCGTGAATGTGTCCTGGAAAAAAATCTGATTTTGTCAATTAATTATAACAAGCACATAGCGGTGAGATAGTAGACATGTTATGTTTAATGAATAAGACAAAAACACACTTTTTCCTTTAAATTTCAGTGGAACGGTTGGGTTTTTTTCTATTGTAGGTATTTACACCCCATCAAGACGAATGCGATCATTAAAATTTTGCTTTGGATGCCTGGGCATTTAAAAAATTCAATTAAGTCCTGTCTTATTCCTTTTTTTACATCTTCTCAAGTTCCCTTTCATTTCAGTATTTCCAATAGCTCTATACCTAAGCAGGATGAGAGGGGCCCGAGATTTCATCAGTTTTCAATCTTAAAGATGTTTTAAGTTGCAGTTACAGAAGTCTAACTACTCAGATCAGCTATGACGTTTCTTCCACAGGTCGCTTTTTAAATCATATTATCTAAGACTATTTTATTATATTTAAAGGGGTATTTTAACAAGGCGTAATCTTAATGTCCAAAGAGCAATTGATGGAATAATCAGAAGTGCTGTCTCATGTGATATTACTATACCCAAAGATGCTTTTCATTTTGATTGTGCTATATCTCCAACAACAAAAAAATCTAGCCTGTCCCAAGCTTAAACAGATACTACTGATCACATTGTCTCTTAATCACGGTGGTCGTATAATTAAGTTGGAGACCCTCATTAGTGGACACCGAAGGACCACAGCGGGGAAACTATTCGCTTCCTGTCGAGACTCATAACAATTGAACTTTGTTCTTAATGAACCCAGAACAGCCGGAGAGTCCAAAGCGTCCATCTGCAATACCCGACTGCCATTAATGAATATATACGGGGCTTTACGATTCTGGACCCACAGCGCCTGTGCCGCTCACAGTTTTCCCACGGTCGGGCTCCCAGAGGGGGTTCTATAGTACAACTTGTATAATCCGTTGATTGCACAGTGCTGGGTAGCCCGACCGCTGTTGCACAGCTGCAGATTTCATCAATTTCCACTGACGCTCATAAATTCAAGGTCTGAATACAGAAGGGACGGCCAAGAGTGAGAATTGCAAGTTTCAGCGAACCAATGTTGACCACGTTATGGTTCAGTATTGGATTAGAAAATCTACACCTCTTTCAAGTATGCATGACATAAAGTTATAAACAAGTGAGACATAGATATCTACAATTTTGTTTGCACCCTTTCCATCTAAACATGATTTTAGGTAAGAAATACACGCTCTGCACCTTAGTTCGAATTGCAAGCCCTCTAATGGTATAACAGGACATAGAGATACGCCCTGTATCTAATTGTTTTTATGACAACTATATTTTTTGTGTATCATCTTGATTTTTTTCGACAGAAAGCGAGAGAAGAGAGCTAGAGAAAGAGAGAAAGAAAGAAAGAAAGAAAGAGAGAGAGAGAGAGAGAGAGAGAGAGAGAGAGTGTGTGTGTGTGTGTGTGTGTGTGTGTGTGTGTGTGTGAGAGAGAGAGAGAGAGAGAGAGAGAGAGAAAGAGAGAGAGAGAGAGAGAGAGAGAGAGAGAGAGAGAGAGAGAGAGAGAGAGAGAGAGAGAGAGAGAGAGAGAGAGAGAGCTCACAGGCCACACAACATCTGAACGTAAATCTTGAGAAATTATAAGTCACAAAACTCTGTTATAAATCCATATTTATCTTTTTTTAATACTTCACAACCGGGGAACATGTATCACGAAGAAAACGATTGAGTTCTGGGACAGAAATATCCCTTCGGTGAGAATTCAATACATATTTGCTTCACATTGATGAATGACTAAATTGGCATGGTATGACTTAACAACCAACTAGGCTTTCGAATCGAGGAAGTTAGGGAAAGAAAGAAAGGCAGAAAGGGGAGAGAGAGAGAGAGAGAGAGAGAGAGAGAGAGAGAGAGAGAGAGAGAGAGAGAGAGAGAGAGAGAGAAAGATAGAGAGAGAGAGAAAGAGAGAGAGATAGAGGGAGACATAGAAACAGAGAAGCAGAACGGGATAGAGAGACCGAATAGCGGAGGGGGTGGGTGGAGGGGGGGATGGTGGCCGTAGATTGGGGATTTGGGTGTGTGGGGTGAGGGCGGTAAGAACAGAATAAAGTGGTCAAGTAGTCTTGAAAAGAGGGCAGGAGAGACTGACCAGACAAGAATGATGTGGAAGTTCCAGAATTCAAAACTTTACCTCTTTTAAAACCATTCTTACATCACTTTCCCATCTGAGCTGAAATAATTATGGATTTAGTTAATTTTTTAAAATTAGTTCACAATTCCGACAGTAGCAAACACCATCAAACAAGAATAACGACAGTCCACAATTCTAAACTTTACCACACACATATTACATGTATCATTAATATGAAAAGGACGCGCCACGTCTCCACTACAAGATAATGCATGTTGTCATTGAAAACCAGACAGTAACAGAACGTCTTGATCAGTGTGAAAACTATTTTTAAAAATGTACTTAGATACCCTATGATTCCGACCATTAATTGAGAAAGCTAACAAGAATTCTGTCTTTTCCTGGAAAGAACGCTAGAGTAGCAACTGTCTAGAGAATTGTTGTTAGAAGAACTTCATGCAGACCTCAGTCATATCGACTCCCGCGTTAGCCGAATGGGGGTAAGCACACAATGCAATTTTTAAAGAGCCCGTTTTTGACCTTTGGCTTGCATACAGTCACTCTATCTGATATGGAAAAACTATTGAGCGATGGAAGTTCTAAAAGAATTTCGATACCTAACGAAGCCACTGTACAGCTTCCTACTTTGATAGCTCGCATTGTGTGCCTACTCTGTAAGCCTTATTATAATTGTAAGATCACGAATACGTAATTTCAGTCCCCGTGGATGACGTCAAACGATGATGATGATGATGCAGGCGTGTCAAGCCATGGAAAAACTATGGAATTCCTCGAATCGCTGCGTGGATGAAAGCCACGCCTCGAGTCTTGAATCTTCTTTAGCGACCTGAGGAAGAAATAATAACTGATTTCAGTAAAGTTGAATACAATTGAGTTGAGTGCAGTTTTTTTGTGGCTTTTGTTTGTTTTTGTTTGTTTTGTTTGATCTTTTGTTGCTTTATTTACTCTACGGCATGTTGAGTTTCATAAGACCGAATTCAACCAAATTTGAGTTTAATTTAGTTGAACTGAAAGGATGAGTGTCGAGTTATACTAAGTTACGTAGCATTAAATTGGACAGAACTCCACTGAAAAGGGTTGGATTGAGCCAAACTGCGTTGAGCTATGTAAGTTGTATTGAGCTGAGTTAATTTGAGCTGAATTGAATTGAAATATGGTGAAGTGGGGTCTTTAACTAGATTTATTTGGCATGACCAATATTACTAAACCTTCACATCACTATGTTTTGGGTTTAATAAAAACAAACGCTTCTTTGTGAAACAATAATATTCCGAGTCTTTTTTATCAATGTGACTTCTCTTCACAAGAACCAACTACCTACGCAATGCACATACTATGTTGAAGAGCAGACAGAGTAAGGCATACTGATTTGATGTACAGATCAATGTGTAAGTTCACAGTCCGAATTTTAGAGGGTAGGAAATATCTTCGTTCTTTGAGGATCTTTAAACATGATAACCTATGTCTTGACGGCTTTATGCGAAATAAAAAAGAAATACACGCCCTTACACAAGTTTTCAAACAATACTAGAACCTGGCCAAGAACATTCCACAAACAGTAAAAAGTGGATGCAGGTACACCATCTACTAAACTCGTCGTCACACAATTTTATTATTAAGGGCGGATCCACGCACCGCAACTTTCGTAGCCCTCTAAATTGATTATATTGGTCAAAATCACCGTCGTTTACTGTAAAACATTATTTGGGGGACCCTCTAATTTTTGAGAATCACAATCATTTAGATTCGCTTGCTAAAGTGACAAGAACGCAAAATGAACTCGTTGGTGTGTTTTTACTTTGAATTGTAAAGCGTTTTACTAACATCAAGATTTACAAAATGGCTTTTCGACATTTCGGAGTAAAGATAAAAAGAATGAAAGTGATCGCACTACTCCAACTGTGGTTTTACCGTAGGCGAGGGTGACTGAAAAGAAAGGCTGGCCGCTGTGTTTATGGCGGTGACAAGTAGGCAGAAATCCGACAAATACCTGTCTCCGGCCGTCACCGACATATCACGACATGTCCGGAAAAACAGAGAGACCCAGAAAACTCGACAGTTCCGGAAAGTATGCCTACGACAAATCTGAAAAATGCCCACAATGATTGCACCGTTGACAGAAAGGCTTTCCAAATGAAATATGATCTCTTTTCTCTATTGTTTCCGATTTTTCAGAATCGATTATGGGTTCAATATTTTGTCGTATGACGCCTTTGTTCCAAACGAAAAGAACAAAACAATAACAGCGCTCTCCGGCCTGTCAGAAACTGAAAGGGACCAAGACCATAGCTTTCAGTTACCAAAGGCACTGCTGGAAAATAGTGAGGTTGGTTAGGGGTATACAGCATTTAGCTCTGTTCTAATTATGTTGTGCAAAGCGCAAACATGTACCACCTTTATTTAAAACACATAAGTACACGTTCAACATCACACGATAAAATTTTGAATTGAACCATGCAGACAGCCATTTTTGAAAATACACCATTTTTGTGTGTGTTGCTTTTCTATATTTTTTTGGGATGCAACCCACTCCCCTTCCAAAACATGTTAGCCTGCACGTCCTCTTTGTAATACATATGATTCATCGTGTTGGGTTAAGATTTCAGGTGTTGTTGTTGTTGTTGCTGTTGTTGTGGTTGTTGTTGTTGTTTTTTGGAACGAACTTTTCGAAAAAATTGATCGATATGGGTGTCAGGCACATACGTTGCTGCCGTTGTTGCGAAAGCTTGATTCCGTGTTGATCTTTTCACTAACTATCTAGGCTAAGAAATAGAAAATCAGATTACATCTCTCTCTCTCTTTCTCTCTTTCTCTCTTTCTTTCTCTCTCTCTCTCTCTCGCGCGCTCTCTCTCTCTCTCTCTCGCTCTCTCCTCTATCTATCTATCTATCTATCTATCTATCTATCTATCTATCTATCTATCTATCTATCTATCTATCTATCTATCTCTCTCTCCGGTAAGCCTACAAATTTCAGTGAAATTCAGAAAACTTGATCAACACATCAATGGCAAATCTTATAACGACTATAAAGAACAATCTTGAGTTTGGATTGAAAAAGGAGTATCTTAGTCTTGCTATTTTTAGTACAAAACTGAAAGAAAAGAGAAATATTAATAAAGAATTAAACTGATTAAAGAGGGATGCACCTGACCATTAAAAGTAGTCTAGGTATAAAAAACCCAAAATGAGTTCTAATTTAAGGAGGCAAATTTTTAAATGTCAGAATGGGGTGCTAAGGATTTGGTCATGTGTGAGTGAAGCCAAGGCACGTCTCGTTTTCAGTAAATCTTCCTCTGTTCCGAACAAAAAGAGACTTTCCATGATGAACACGTTGGTCTCCGAGCGAGAAATTAATTTATACTAGTTTAGGACTATTTTGTACGAGCTGGAACCCGCCCCTATGGATTTGACGTAGTTTCTAGAAAAAAAGCCATTTTATTGATTTTTCCTACTCAAAAACTTCTATTAAAGAGAGTGAATAACGGCACAATCCAGCCACTCCCTCCCACTCCCTCCCATCCCCTCCCATGTTTTCATAGTAATTTAATTTGTTATGACTAAACCAGGTCTCTGTGAGTTGGGGATAACATATTTTTTAGGGGGAAGGGGTAGCATATTCGTAATTTTTAAAAGTCGGCAGAAAGCTCCAGCAAAATTAAATGTACGTTAAACTTTTCTTCATTTCTGGAATGAAACTGTTGAATGGTATTATTGTTATGATAATATTGACTGCACTTTAGATTGTTTTTTCTTTTTGTCGTAACTCTTCAAAGGGTACGACGGCTATAATAGGCTACCTGACTAGGACTTTTCACTCAGGGAGGCTCTCGTGGCCTAGAGGTTAAGGTGTTCGCATCTCATTCAAAGGTCTCGGGCTCGAATCCGGGTAGCGACGTAAAAATTTTTTTCTCTAAAATTATCTCCTTTCACCTCCTTTCCCGCTCTCTAGCAATGTTCCGTCGTCTGTTTTCGTCTACACTTTCTGCCCCCATCCCCTCATCTCCTTTGCCCCCCCCCCCCGACTCTTTCTGCAGCCTTTCAACTGCTTCCCCTTGGCTCCTTCTTACTGCTGTCTTTCAGCCACACCCCTGATCTTATGGTAGGACAGATCTACACCTAGCCTTTCGGACAATTGCAACAAATCTCGGATGTCGCGTGTGCAATTTGCCCACGTTAAAGATCCCTTGGTGGCCTAAAATCGATAAGAGTAGGCTTCCGCCGCTACCCGGGCAAAATTCAAAATTTCCTACCAATTGAAAATGTTTAATGCGTCCTGCTGGCTCATATGACATTGTGCAGTTGCGAGCGTCGTAAAACACTTACCACCCCCTCCCTCCCCAACCCAAACAACAACAACAACAACAACAACAACAACAACAACAACAACAACAACAACGACAACAACGACAACAACAAAAAGAAAAAAAGAAATCCCCACCTCCAAACTTTTCACTCAGCGGTCTGCCAGTTAAGGCGATTTGGGTTCCAAATACTATTTAAAAAAACCTCCCCAAAAGTTTATAAAAATGCCAGTCGTGTGATCAGCCATATCCTTGGCCTACAACTCCCTTCTGAGAAAGTAATCTTGTTTTGTTTCTCAAATATAGCTAGCAATTTACTTCTTTCTGTTTTAGGGCTGCATATTAGCTCGAAGGTGGTTTTTTAATTTAAGAAATGAAATCCTATCCAATAAAATTTTGTATGTTATGTTTGAAATGAATCCCATATTCTTTATGAAATCGTATGCGTGACGTATGAAAATTTCAATAATTGAGATAATCAAATAAATGTGGAATTTAGTAGAAATCCAAGTCCGCTTAAAAATACAGAACAACAGTATGTTTTTAAAAACCAGTTTATCATGTGCCTTTTGTTGCAGTAGTAGTCAGCTTTGTTATGTTCGTTCCTAGTTTATTTGAAGGAACGTCAAAAGGACTAGATTGTTTAAAAAATCATAATACTCCTTTTTCATAGCACAATTATAAATTTTTAAAAATTTTAAATCAAAATTAAATATTTGTAATCAAAGAGAAAGCAGCATTATTTGTCACGTAAGAACATTGCGCGTTGAAATGCGTCGTGACGTGTACGGCGAAGTTACGCAACATTTACGTGTCATTTACTATTCCCCAACAATGGTCTATTGGCTGGCCCGCCCACTGACATTTCGTTACGTGTGCTCTTCAACTTGAACTATTGACCTGCGAAATGGCCATTACATTTGACCTAATGTACTACTTTATACATTAATGGTAGCCACGCCATAGAGATAAGTATGCGATGTGATATATAAAAAGACTATGCTACACGTATTCCGCAACAACAACAAAAATAACAAACACAGCAACAAGAACAACAACAGTAGCTTCATCATCATCATCATCATCATCATCATCATCATCATCATCATCATCATCATC
>NW_004797286.1:1301887-1302873 GCF_000002075.1 Aplysia californica | reverse complement strand
AAAAAAAACCCAAGACAAAAACAACAGCGTTGTATAAAATGATTTGAATAGAATGAGCTCTCTTTTTATACTAAATAAATAAACTGAAAACAATTAGTTGTAGAATGGAGTTTCTTGATACGTTTATTTTCTTTTTCTTTTATATGCCATGTATAACTAATTATCCTTTACACTTCGGGTTAATCATGCTGTCACGTGAAAATATTCAAAAATTCTTGACTGTGATATTAATTACGTTAACAAATTCAATGAAATTGAAATGCTCTGATCTCTTTCATGGGACTCGATATGGTCTGGCCGGAGCATAGAAAATATCAAAATGTCATCCATTTGCAGTTGTGACAAGATGCAATTTATCTGTTGTCCCTTGAGGAACCTTAAACCATCCTACTCCGAACTGTGGCGGGAGATTTATGTTACAGACAGCCGGTGTAACGTAGTTAGAATTAACAGAAAAACCCAAGGGAAAAACTGGGAGGAATAGGTCCTCCTAAAGATAGACCCAGGATTCAATAATGAAGGAACGGGACACACATGAAAGAGCCACGTACGCGTGTGTTAGTACACCCCTCCCCCTTGTGCCTGCTCGCGTATGCACTCATTGACCCACCTCTAACCCCCACCCACACACCCCACACACACACACACATACACAGCGTATCTTCGGCAATGTGACACTTGGTGTCAAAACTGTCTCAGTGGAACATATTTTATTGAACTCTCTTAATTAACTCCGATTTAAAAAACAAAACAAAACAAAAAAACCTGTGACATCTTTTCAAATCTTTTAGTGGAAATATCCAGTTTCACTGCCAGTTATGCTGTTTTCAATTTTCTGAAAATGTATTCATGACGATATCAAGAGTGCAAATTCTAGGACATTGCCCTGAATTTTCGAAAAAAAACCTCCCAACTTGTCGCATTAAAATTGATCAAGGTTTCATTTTTTCCCTTTTGGGATATTAAAAAAATAAATCTTATTTTCT
>NW_004797286.1:1285478-1300918 GCF_000002075.1 Aplysia californica | reverse complement strand
TCGGAACGGCAGGCTGCACTTTATGTGTGGAAAGGTATGAAAGGTATTGTTCCTTTCAGAAATACAAAGGTCAATTAAAAAGCTCGGTTAATGTAAATATCTTGGTTTTGTCTTGGGCGGTTTGCATCACATTGATACGCTTTTGCATAACATCTGACATTATAGACGTTTTGTTGACATCAACAAAGAAGTGGTTGCGAGCCAGGCTGTTATTTATTCTCCATCTACCTCAGGTATTTGAATGCTAGGACCGGGAAAGGGGGTTGGGGATGAATGAACATATCATAGACAAAAGTCGGCTTCAGCTCCCTTCTCCCCCTTCTCGAAATAAGCCAAACTCGTCTTCCCCGAATGGTGTCGACACCCCTATTTCAACCCCCAGAATGGAAAACCCCAATTGTGCGTATTAGGTCCAGTAGGTTCCGAAAGGAGGGCTGGGGTTGACCTTCACTGAAATGTGTGCAAATGTGTGCCACGAAATCCCTGGTGGGGCCCAGCCTCTGATTTAAACCCTTTCCAGTGTGGCGTGGAAGTGTTACAATCTTTTAGCGTCAGTCTCCGTTGATTTTAGTTGTCACAATTCTTCTCTTTTTGCTCTCTGTCTGCTCAAAGTGAAGACACCTCGCCCCCCCCTCCCCAAACAAGCCTCCTCACCGTCTTTCGGTTAGTCAAGAGATTTTCAATTTAGATTTCCCAGCTAAAATAAAAGCTGTTCACATTTTCAGACTCTTTGGAACTATTCAGTTTCGAACTTTTGGTCTATCGGTATGGCTTTTGATGGATAATATTATAGGAGCCACAATGATTAAATGTAGGGCACTAAGATGGATTGTAACGAGAATAGTTTTTTCCCCTCTAAAACCGGAACACAAGCCTTTAGTCACATTGCACTGTTTTCACCCTTCACCTCTTTGATAACGAATCAGTTCGAGACTTGATGCTGAGATACTTTGAGGTTTATCGGAGCTGTCTGCTTGATCATCAAAAAATCCCTAAAAGCTTTCGAAGAAGCTCTGGGTGCAAAGATTTAATCTTGAAACATAAACTTAAAGTGATTAATGAATAGAGAATAGAGTAAAGAAAAGCGACCGAGGATAAGCTGAATCCCCTTCCTGGTATTGTGATTTCGAACACTTGATGAACAGATACCCGCTACAAATTAGAAACACCACCCTCTATTATAATAGTTGTTCTATATCCCTTGTGTTTTTTAAAGATTTAAAATCCATCTAAATGATTATTAGAAAAAGCAGTTCAACAGAATTTCTGAACAGTCTTGAGTGGGGATAGGCGTTTGATTAATACCACCCATGTCCTTGATCAACATGTCGCATTTACTTTAACTTCAAAACACGACGCTTAATTTCAGCCAGAGCATAAGTTAAGAATTTTCTAAATAAATTAGTTACTCCATCTTGTTGCTCCGCTTTTGTTTCTTATGAATGCGAATGTGCACCTCTCTCAGGTGTCTCTCTGTCTCTGTCTCTGTCTCTGTTTCTGGCGCTGTCTCTGTCTGTCTGTCTCTCTCTGTCTCTCTCTATTTCTCTGTCTGTCTGTCTGTCTGTCTGTCTGTCTGTCTGTCTGTCTGTCTGTCTGTCTGTCTGTCTGTCTGTCTTTCTGTCTGTCTGTCTGTCTGTCTGTCTATCTGTCTGTCTGTCTGTCTGTCTGTCTGTCTGTCTCTCTGTCTCTCTCTCTCTCTCTCTCTCTCTCTCTCTCTCTCTCTCTCTCTCTCTCTCTCTCCAATTTTCTCGATAATGTTACCACCAGGCGACCCCCACCTCTTTCAATTACAAATACATCAACTTCTATTCAAGTAAGATGAGTATTTTTTCACCAAAAAATGCAAGACAAATGAACAAGGTTTACAATGTTACCAATAATTACATATGCCCAAAAATTGGCGAGCACCTGACGACACATTTGTGTATAACGGACCAATGTAGTCTGTTTTTTTCCTTCCAATTCCATTCTTGATATTAGATAGCTTATTTCATTCTTCAATTTTTCTTCGTCAAAGGATTTTCCTGAAAATAAAGAACCCGTACGCCTATCACCTGACACAATTCAAACTCGTACGCTAAACATTAATCCAGGAACAAGGAATGTTTTGTACAAAATGCCTCAAACCCCAGAGGCATCTGTTCAAGATCAAGTGTCTCCAATATCCCTTTCCCAGCGGGCATATAACAAGGATGTTATTTCATTACAAGCTAAACATTTTCCCATATTGTGTAGGGAGATCAGTGTATATGAATCTGAGAGAAATATGGAGATATTTTTTAATAAAAAGACGCTGCTGGATTAGTTGGGTTTTCCCCATAGAGGCAAAAGAAAACATCATTTTAGAAAGTCTTGTTACTTCGGCAATATGCGGACTTTATTGAACTGAACCCGAACGTGGATTATCAAACACCATTGTTGATTCGTTCGACAACTACTACCCTCACTGAAAGTCGCGACATATTGTCCAGTATGACCACCCATTGTCAAGGAGAAAATTGGTTGTCCTAGACAAGTGGATGTCATAGACAGTGTCATTACAATGTATATTTTAAAAAAGTAGGGGGGGGGGGTGAGTGGGAAGTGGTCGTTTGTACGTGTGATTGTCTAGTACAGGGGGCCAATAGAGCAGGTTTGACTATACATATTTTCAACCCGTTCATGAGTTTCTGTAATTTGTTGACTTTTTAGTTGAGACTGAAAAATATTGAAACTACTACGCTAGGCTGCTTTTTTAAAAACTCATCAAGACCATCCGCATTTCTTTTCCCATTTCACCTTTTTTCGTCCTTTTTGTTGCACCTGTTAGGCGCTCATATGACCCTATGCAGTTGCGAGTGACGTAAAACCTCTACTATATAATAATACAACACCTGTCGCCACGACTATATTTCTATTTCTTTCTTCGAACGTAAACTGGGGCAGAAAACTGAAATCAAATTAAGTTTATGAAACAGTGTTTTAAATTGTTATGATTTGTATTGGACCCTTCAAATCTATGGATATATAGATGACTACTAGCTCCGCACCGACTAAACTTTTGGTCCGTCCTAAGTCGATATGCTGTGAGCCATGAAGGACGAGAATAATCTTGACTTTCGCTCGAGTCAAACCTAGAATCTTCGGTCGCTAGTGACCCAGAAACCAGCAGCACGGTAGCAAGTCGGATTGGGAAAACTTAGAGATAGCCATCATATAGATATCAACTCTTTTAAAATTCTACAGATGACTGCCTAAACCAGATGAGGGTGTACCACTCTGCAACGAGGCAAAGGGTGTAGCTAGCTTAAACAGATTTCGATTAAAAAAGAAAGAGACTAAAAATCGTTCTTAATACAAAAACAAATTAATTTCTTAACGGATTGCTCATTTCACTAACCAGATTGAGCATCTTATTCTTTTCTAAAATCTCAAAATATCGAAACCTGCTAACTAAAAATGAGCATCTCCAATAAAGAAACATTAAATTTAAAACGTCATTTTGAGATCCTAAATGATGAACGAAAACTAAAAAACAATCCCTTTTTCATGGACATCAAAACCAGAATCAAGGAAAAAATAGCTTCTTAGAAAAGGGTTGAAGGAGGATCACAGAATCAATGGGCCTGATTCTGCTCACCAGATTCTATGGCCTTCGCGTGTCGGCATGTCACAGACCCACCTCGTACCCCGGCCGCTGACATGTGTCACGGAAAGATACACGGATACGCCATTATTCAAATTATCAAGAAGGCTCCAAAGAACCGATATGGTGAGTTTTTGCACCACGGGAAAATAACGCGCATGTTTGGGCTAGAAATAAGAGACAAGCAAATCTGAAATCGGCTTCGTCTCTGCCCTATAGGCGGAAATACAACGGAAACGTACCTTTAACCTTGTTTTCATAACAGGCCGCTTAAGTATTTAACCGCCACGCTACGAAAAAGGGCCACCATTGGGCCAACTGATCATTTCGACGGGGCAAGAAAAAGAATGCGAAAAAGCTGTAAATGTCAAGGTAGAATAATATAAAACTGTGCTTTTATCCCACATTCTAAAGTGTAGTCATGCTCTACATTTACTATATCATATTTTGATACAATTATGCATTTAGGCACTGAACTGTAAGTGTTGTTTCATCAAAACTGACACGGTCACTTCTCGACTTTACGGTTCTTTTATTCTTTTCTGTCTTATTCTATCTTTTACCTTTTCTCAACCACCCTGCTGTCTGTCTGTCTTTCTGTCTGTTTGTCTGTCTGTCTGTCTGTCTGTCTGTCTGTCTGTCTGTCTGTCTGTCTGTCTGTCTGTCTGTCTGTCTGTCTGTCTGTCTGTCTGTCTGTCTGTCTGTCTGTCTGTCTGTCTGTCTGTCTGTCTGTCTGTCTGTCTGTCTGTCGGTCTGGAAAAGATACTGGCTGTCGATGTTTCATTGTTACAGGACTTTGAAGTTCATCCTCTTGTACACATATTATGCACTAACTCTCTCTCTCTCTCTCTCTCTCTCTCTCTCTCTCTCTCTCTCTCTCTCTCTCTCTCTCTCTTTCTCTCTCTCTCCCTCTCTCTCATTCTCACGTGAGGAAGAGCACGTTATCAGTTTTTCCTGTAATGTTTGCTTTCCCTCCCAGGTTCTCATGAGAATTCTCGTTTCCAAGGTCATTTTTAACACTTTTCTGTAATGAATTTATGACGTCCATGGAGACTTGTTTTACTCTTAGATCTCTCCCGGTCTTATAAATGAAAAGAAGGAAAGATTGCAAACAAGCAATATAAAGCTCCCCAACAGACATCCCCTTCCTGTAGATGAATATTAGGAGATGTCAGCTTTGAAAGAGTGAAAAAATAAAAAAAGGAATAAACAGTGGAAAGGGAAATACAATATGGCCAAAATATTTGGAGGAATGGGATTAGCAAAAAATAGATAATAGGAGAAAAGGAGCTTGAAACCGAAGTAAACTTAAGAGTGAAAATGAATGCGATAGGTAGATCGATCGATATCTAGCATGCAACCTAGCTTTCCAAACACCCAGCCAGAGAGAGAAAAAGATAAATTAATGGATTGCTAGTAGGCAGAGGGAGAGAAAGAAGGATTAATAGAACTAACGAACGGAATGGAAGATAAACAGGTAGACAGACAGACAGACAGACAGATAGATAGATAGATAGATAGATAGATAGATAGATAGATATATAGATAGATAGATAGATAAATAGACAGCTAGAACACATACGATCTGTCTAGCGTCTACTTACTTATTCTCCCCATCTGTCCATTGAATTAACATCAAGTTACAATATTGAATGCTGTTTGATTTTTGAAACAGGACGGAGCGTCAACTATAAGTGAAACAGTGAAAAACAGAATGAGAGAAAGTGGCGTCCCGTTTCGGGGAGGGGGGGGGGGACTCTCGTGTTACAACTGTGAGTACCTGACCATTCACTTCCCACTCACAGTCATAGCTAATCAAGCGTCGCTGGAACCACACGGGTATACAATGCCTGGGAGTTTCGTTACTCCAAGTTCCCTTGACAATCAGCTTAAATAATTACCAGGTACAGTTTCCGCTCACATGTTTTCGGCCTTGCTCATCACGATCGATCATTGCTTTCAATGCTCCAACTCAGAAAACCCCCAAAGTACTGAATATTCGACAGATCAGTTCAAAGCGTAGAAAACGTTGAGATCGTGTGAAAACGACTGTTAGAACCCACCGAGTCTCTTTGAAAGCCACTGTTAATTCCCCCACGGGGTATAAATATAAGAGTAGAAAAAGTTAAGATGGAACTTTAAGGGATATAAATACTTCATGGCAGACGAGAACCTCCAACGAGGCATTCTAGGAAAATACCTTGCATTAGTGTGGCTTTCTTTTATATTTACTATGATGTTTTTGTATCACTGGGTATTCAGCTCCGCGGATCGATGGCAACAGTTTACGGAACGCAGCTACCTTTATTCTGAAGCACCAGAAAACGGTACCGGAACGGAAAACAGAACTACTTGCACTAGGTTGCAATCAAGGAGGGAGGTAACTTCGAACTGTTGAACCCAAGTTAATGCCTTAGGGTATGGGCAGGATGATATACCGTTTTTCTGTCACAATGACCCAAACATGAACGGGAATTAGTCTCCCAGTAGAGGACACTATAGTAATGGAAGCTTTAGAAATAGGAAAATAACCTTTTTCACCGTTAGCAAGACGGTTTCAATTGAAAGCACTCTACAATTTAAATACAGATTGTTCTTGATAGCGCTAATGTACCCTCACTTAGATAAAGTAGGGCTTTAGATCGTACTACTTTGGTTGTAGTTAATTATGTCCGGTGCTTTTTTTTGTCCATTCAAGACACTTCGGAAAACTCCTCTAGTACTGAACAGAGAAGTGCATTTCAAATGACAACAGCTAGTCCTGTGTCTGATGTCAAACTCTGCTCCCACAATTTTCTTAAAATAGAACAATTAAAGTACAACCTTTGCTAAAAACGTTCTACTACAAATACACAAGTTCGGTGTTAATATTTTTTCAAAACCCAATTTTGATACAATGTCACGGTAATCGCAAAGAAACCAAACAAGCACTGTTTTTGCCTTTTAATGAATTCTTCCACCTTTTACTTTCTATTGAGATATTTCAAGGATATTCAGTGATTGAAATTGGATTGCTTGGAAAGCTAAATTTTACTTGAAATACATTATCTCCCTAAACACTTTATTGGACTTCCGAAGGCAGTGTAGGCTACTTTACCTTTGATCGGGGCACTGGGTTAAAAGGATTAGCTACAGGAACAAACCGGAAAAAACTCACATACCGTAACACCTCACGAAAGAGTGGCCACTTGGAGAGAAAAGGAAAACGAGTTAGTGAAGCAAAAAATAAAACTCGGAGGGGGTGGGAGGGGGGGGGGGGGAGGAGGGGAGCAGTGCAATGAAAGGGGAGCTAATTCATGCCAAATGTGATTGTTTTTATTATTTATGTATACACACACAAACACACGCGCGCAAACACATACACACACACACACACACACACACACACACACACACACACACACACACACACACGCGCTTCCCTTCGTCCATTGGGTTTCCCGGCTGTTATTCGTGAGAGAGTTTTCCCCGACATTGAGGCTGGCCTAAGTGAAGAGGCGTTAAAGTACATGTATAATACAGAGGGCGGATCTTTAACACCAGTGCTTGCCCACCCGGGCGATATTGCCCACTAGTGGGTGATTTGGTAATTTTGATGGGAATCACCCGGGTAATGACAGGTATTACTGAACGTGCCGTTTGGAATTACAAGTCAGTGGACGCTATAATGAACATTTCAGGTTGCAAAAAATGAGCGCTGGCTATATAAGGGTTGACAAGCACTTTTACACTATAAAGAGTGTTGGCAGATTCTATTCGACAGTTGAGATCATGCCATTTTATAGGTTTTTTATTCCCGTATTGGCGATTCTGTCTCATATCCTACTCCCCATCATAAAATGGCAACACAATAAACGAATAAATGAGGTCTTCTATTTCTGATAGCTCACTGACTACATGTATTCTAAATGTCAAATATCTTAGTCTATTTCCTTGTTCCCCTTATTTATGTCTCTGCCTTTGAGTACCCTAGCCAGTTCTTGCCACGTTGTCGGCTCTCTTGGTTCTCTTGGTAATTTGAGTGCATCGTGTAATTATTACTAATGAAATGGCCACAGCGTCCAAGCGATGTGCCTTTGCCCAAGGGCCAATTACGAAGACAACGACTGATTCTGTTGCAGTACAACTGTTGGGATTCATTACTCTTAATGGATGCGTCTCCCCAGAGAATGTCCGTCTACTATTCTGTCTTTGATTGGGAAGTGACCAACAAAAAAACCCAATAGAATAAAAGGAGCAAATCCAATGGACGAGTCGGCTGTCAGGAATTAGATCTATCAAAACAAACGTTCCACACTGGTGTCTGGGATAACAGCTGGCTGGAGGGGAAAGTGGTGTACTGGACCTAGCCAACAAATCAGTTTGGAGTCCGATTTCGTTTAGGTCAGACATTTTTTTTGTCTCTTCAGACACGTTCTTTCCCCATCCCCTGATGTTGGACGAGTTCTTTGTTTAATTGTTTGTTTGCGTAAAAAAAGGTAAAAGAAAGATAGACAAACAGAAATAACAGAAGAAAAGAAAAGAAATAGGACCTATAAACAATGCCTTCCAACCACCAGCGTGGAGTAGTTCTTAGCGTCCTGAATTGAGATGACACTTATCACAGCAACAGCACAACCTCCCCCCCCCCCCCACCTTCTTTGTCTATGGCTGCTGTTCAGTGACAAGGGACTCTCGGATTTCGCTACAGAGCTCACCACTACGAAAATGTTAAATCAAGGTTTATCATCAAATTTGAAGACACGTGGATAGACCTGATTTGATTTGATTGCAAGATTGCATCATCACACCATTGTGCTTATTGCTTACATTTTACTAACAAACACGTTTGTTAACACGACTTGCCACCCACCTCTTGAATGCTGATGAGCACCAGATCTTTAAAGACGTCAAGGTCCCGTCGGGTGTCCATGTACTTTGGCCGTTTGTTCAAAGCCAGACCCGAGGCCTCCTGGAAGACATGGAATAATATGTTTGTTACTGTGTGGGAGTAATCAGGAGGGCCCTTTGTTAAGGGATAAAAAAAAACCCAATTTAATCTGAGGCCAGAGCGAACTTGGGGGTATGTTGTGTATGTATTGCTTGCGTGTATTTGTTGTTTTTTTTGCACGCGTGCGCGCGCGTGTGTGGAAAGTAACAACTGCAAATGTTTTACGCCCCTATTGACATCATTGATATAATTTAGGAGACTAACTACTTCGGTCTTGCCTGTAAAAGCAAACCAGGTTTGGGCGGTGGGTGGGTTCAAAGATGATGCACTACAAGATGGTTCACTCCTCTCTTTGAGTCTATCAAAAAAGCTTCCTTAAAATCCGATGACGCCCTCTTCGAAAAAGCACCCACTTTGTGAACAGAGTAACCTTACCTGTGAGAGAAAATCACAGTGAAACTAACTAGTTTTTAAACAAAAATTAGAATTCAAATTTCGGAAGAACGCCTTTTTAAATGGTTAAGCTGACGAAACGCCTCTTTTCAGATGAAAGGGGCTACTATTTTCGTCGTTTAATTTTGCTTTAGAATGAGAGGCGAGAGGTCATTAAAACAACAACAACAACAACAACAACAACAACAACAACAACAACAACAACAACAACCACCAAAAACTCCGCACAGAGTGAACCAAAACAGCGGATTTTAGATCGATAAACAGCGGTCGATCTGCGCGCGCAAGGGGGTGCTATTTCTATTATTCTTCTGTAGAAAGGAAAGATAGCTTCAAAACAGCGATTGCAGCGCCATGTTGGAGCAACGGCGGACTCCCACAGACAATTGTTTGGCTGAATGAACCATCTTGTCGGATGTGATCTTGGTGGGCTTCAGTATTCGAGTAGAGAGGCAAAATACTCGATGCAATAGCATAGCCAAGTGTGAATCGAGTTCACTTTTCTCGGGCAATACAAGGAGTGTAATCATGAAACACCACCGCAGCCCCTGGAAATGTTCCGTAAGGCCAAGAAGGACGTTAACTAAGTTAAACTAATGTATCTTTCCCGTGTCTGTGAAGTAATGGTTGGCTCTTCGCCATTGCCCGCAGACGACAATAATACGCGTTCGATTTCCGAGAAGCCAAGTCTTTAAAAAAATCAAGTAAATGTAAGGTCTGTGTGCAGGGGTCTTCTATCCCACTGGGCCAAGACTGGCCATGCCAGACATGACAGAAGAAGTCGGTTTCCTAACTCATCTAACTTGCGTTGACAGGGAGCATAAACATTATTATAAAAGAAATAACGCGAATCATCACAATACAAGCGTGTGTCTGACCTGCAGCACATCGTCCGTCCGGCTGGCAGGGAGACTGCTGGCAACTGAGAGCGTCACAACCACAACGAAAAGGGCAAAAATGTTACAGGCTTGGAGTTCCATCGTGCTGAAGGATCTGAAACACAAACAAGACACATACGATAAGGTTCATGCACGACTCAGCTTTTTTGGTCAAGAAAACTTAACGTATACACATTTAATCATCGAGTTATTATTATTCATATTGTACAACACAACTTTACAGAGATCGCCATTGATGAGCAAAGAACTTGAAATGCTATTTTGGGTTCACTTTCCTGCCGGCTGAGTCTATACTTTTACCAAACAAAACAAACAAGTAAAAAAAACATACAACAAAGAATAACCTCCACCCCTGTTTTAGTAGAATCGTTCTTGGACTGTGCAAAATGGCATGCTTGCATTAAGACAGGGTTTCAATCAGGTCGTCCTGACAACTGCCCTGCATTAAACCAACTGAGCCATCGACGCTCCACTGAAAGAGAAATCCCCCCCCCCTCCTTTCGAATGAGAGCACAGTGCAAAGTACATTTAGAAGCGCATGTGCACAGTATTTATTTGGTACTTCGTCTCAGTCTATTTTCTCCTCTCTTCATTTTTATTGTAACTGCATACCAGCATTAGTTGCAACAGACAAGAACACGTGACACATATTGGAATGTGGTAGAGTATGGGAAGGAATGGGTGGAGTGTGCAGGGTTCTTTCGTCTGTCTAAAATGAGACAAAAACTTACTTGCTCCCTCCCAGTTCTTGCAAGAAATGGTAGAAAAGGTTCTGACTAGATTTTCCCGAGTTGTATGGCATGAAGCAACTTGATTTCTCACTATTATTCTTGTTTGTATCCTTAAACCATTGTCAAATCCTTTGGCAGGAGGAAAACGCTTCAAAATAGACTATTTAAGGACATTCTGTCATTTTGCTAAGTTATTATAAGTTCTATTGTTCTCCCAAGCAATTGCAGAGCATTTCTTTGCACAAATACATTTTATGTATGTTCAATGGCGCATGCTTTCCACCATGACAAAAACACGGTTATTGATTTGTTTCGGATCAGTCGTTCTTAGGACTTTATTATTTGGATGTTAAAGCTTTTTCAAACTAGTTTATTTCCAAGAATTGTAACCTATCGTGCTTAATTTCTGGATCCGACCAGATCTCGAGTACCCAGCAAGTTGAATCGGTGTACAACGCCGTATGTCAGTCTGACAGACCAGCCCCACTGACGAGCCCGAACCGATCTTTCCGACCGACTTTCTGAATGAGAGTACATTCCCCCTTTATGATTAGGAATCACGAAACGGTGTTCCGATTGCAAGAATAGTCTCTTTCCAGTACGATCTAATTATAGATAGCTGTATTGGCAAGAGAATACATTCGCGCCCCCTTCCCCAGTCGACAAGGCTACTGGCACCTCGATGGCCATCGGAGGTCATGGCTATCCGGTTGGACCGAGTTCTTCTACGCCAAGCCCGTTCCGCCTCTCCGTTGTGCGTGCCCTAAAGTTCTTCGTTGGTCAGCTCTCGTCCACCCGTGACGTTTTTCTTGGACGCCTGTGGTGAGTTCGTGGGAGATACCCATACAAGATTAATGTCGTGTACCCGAGGAAGCGGTATGCTGCTTGCACGGATGGAGGAAATAGAGCCTCGCAAGAGCAGAGAGCTGAACACGTTCGGTGAGAAACGTATGGAGCCGGAGTCTGACAGATACATCAATGGGGAGACCGGGTACTCTAATGGACTAATGCTTGAAAGGAGGCGTTCATGAGTTCACAGACAGATAGATAGATAGATAGAAAGAAAGAAAGAAAAATAAATATATAGACAGATAGATAGAAAGAAAGAACAAAAGAAAGATAGATGTATCGATAGATAGATAGATAGATAGAAAGATAGATAGATATATAGATAGATAGATAGATAGATAGATAGATAGATAGATAGATAGATAGATAGATAGATAGAGAACAAGTGGTTGCGACATCTCACCACCTGGTATGTTGCTGTACTGTGATACTGGAGACTCAGGTTGGAATTCTCAGCTTGGCATTCTTAAAAACATGTTTGTCAAAGTCTTAGTTTTCTCATCCGGCTCTTCCCTCATTCATCTTTGTCAAATTATAAGAGACCTACGTTAGGCTAGAGGCAAGGCTTCTTTAAAGATGATTTGAATGGGAATCAGACCAATACATGCCTGAGCATAGGTACCTCTGAGGAGGGGATGACGGGAAAGGGTGGAGGTGTGTGTTGAAAGAGCGCACCATTCATAAAAGAAAAATAAGACCCGATTCAGGAATGAACGTTGGGAAATAGTGGGAAACAAAGAAAGTAGGAAAAGAAAAGTTTAACAATTTTTCGAAGCCCAGACGTCAACGTCTCACATGTGCAGTAAAAATCACGAGGACGTGTCAGATATAAAAAAAATCGCAAAGCTATTCAAGCTGGGTAGTACCATTTTCACTCATATTACGGGTTGGAATATGGCCTGCTTTAAAGACATTCTTGTCTCTGAATATTTGTCAAAACAATGAAAGTGGCCGAGAATTTGTTAAATTCGACGATGCTTTTAATCTAAACACGAGTCTGGATGCCAAGCTCGAAACCAATTGGAAAGAACGGTGTGAACAAAAAACTCGTAGGCGAACACTCTTGTATGACACGCTACTCCTGTTTCTTTTCACAGCTACTGCCATAAAATACAGTTAAGACGAAACGAGTCAACATCCTTTTGGGTCATAATGCACCAGAACTCAAGAACTAAAGTAGTGAAAGAGAAGCTCTTGGTCTGGCGTTTTGTCACTCTCTCGCGGTAACCTCATTAGTATCATGTTCTCAAGTGACTACAATGCAGCAAAGTAGTAGGAGATGGTACCTGGGTCAGCATCTCCATGGGCGACTCTGCATCTCCTGGGTTCTGTACCTGAATTATTAATAGGTGAGCGCTTGATTAATTGAATTGCTCCTAGTGTCAGTCAGGACTTTGTAGTATCATTTTCTCTCTTCTCCCATTTCTTGTTTTAATGCACAAAGAGGTAAAAGCCGTATGTCCTCTTCAAGAAAGGAATGCAAAGATTTCTTTCAAATCTCACATCAGCATAGCCTGATACCGCCAGCCATCGCGATGAACTGATTCTATGTTCTACTTCATTAGACATAACGCAATTCTCTCGTGAGACAGATATTTTGTTAGGTACCCCCGCCTCTCTGCTTGAGTACGTCCAACCAAAGCAGCCACGGTTTAATTAAGTGCACAAACATTTGAATGAGATTGACCCCCCCCCCCAAGCAACTAGCACAAAAGCAACCCCCGACCCAACAAAATTTCGTCTCTTATGTATCTGACTCTCTGACTTTACCTGCTTTCCTCGGCCAAGTAGAATTATTCTAAAAACGAAACAACCGCATGAGCAGACTTCGTGTAAACTTTAGGAAATTTCGATGGCATAGTAAAGACAGCTCTACTGGGGAGCTGGGCAGAGGGTGCCCGTCTCGTGACTCATAAAAGCAAAGAAATGTTGTAGTAACATTGCAATAATTAACTACTACATAATTGTTTTGACTACCTCCAGTCTGGTCTACTTTTATACCTGGATGATTACTTTTCTGATATTCGTTGTAAGAAAGAAGAAACATTTTAATGGGGGAAAGATAATTAAACAATAATTTTGAGGGAAATCAGACTATCTGTTTATTTTCACTAACATTTTGTTTTAAAATTTAACACATTGCACATTTTTAATAGAAAAGCTTCAGTTGATAGGAATGGGCAGGGTAAAGAACAAGAACAACAACAACCCCCCCCCCAAAAAAAAAAAAGACAAAAAGAAAATGAAATTTGAAAGAGCCAGCATCCCAACAAAACAATAATAACCAAAAATTTAAAAAGATGAAAAAACAAAACACCCTCGCCAAGACTAGTTTTACTATTTCACTTGTTCGGATAGGCAATTTCGAAACAGCTGGATTCCATGGCATTGTAGGAAAAGTCGATTAATGCCAAAAAATATTTGCAGCAATAGGTTCATATCCGACTTACCATCCATAATTTTGATTCAAACGTTTCCCTTTAAAGAAGTAACTGAATCTATACTACTCCTTAATTTGTTCAATGCTCCACTCTTTCGACACCCCCCCCCCCCCACGGTTATGTGAATAAAACTAAAAGCTTTTGGCATGCATACTACGATTATTGTGTTTTGCTGCTCCTGAGACCAGAGAAAGACGTTTATTTCGAAAGCGATGACATTTGGTACAACGTCATGATTTTGTGTCGACAGTTCAGAAGGGACGAGAAGAAGAATAGAACGCCACCTGGACTCGTCTCCAAATTCTGCTCACCCGATCACTCTCGAATCTTACTGCAGTGGCCATTCACACGTTAAAAATGTACATTCTTCCAATGAAATTTGGACATGCCTGGTCCGTTTACAGCATATAATCTTTCTTTTTCTTCAGAACCAAACTGCAACAGTCCCCAAATCTTGAGGTGCCCAACACATGTTGAGAAAAAAATAAAAGGCCTTGGTCGGGTTGGATTCTGCCGTTGTTAAGTGGAGGGTCTCGGGGTCTCGGGGGCTGTGTTGCTTTGCTCGGGTTTATCGTTGCGCGATTTTGTTGCTGCTCTTTTTACTTCTGTGCTCTTTTTTGAAAAAACAGTTCTGTTATCACAATCATTCTTTACCACATGTGAATAAGCATATGGTTTCTTAGGCTCTGTATCACCAGCCAAGGTCTGTGGGGTGTAGGGTTTCAACTCGCATTGTCAATTAACTTTCACTGTCTTGTTTCGGACTGCTTTCCTCGCGCGCAGACAAGAAGGGATCGCAAGCCACAGATGCTATTTAAGTACACCTGTGCGACTCCAAGTTCGGTTGATTACTGGCCTGATCTAATGAAGGGGCAGCGCTCAATTAAGTTACACTAGGTCACGAGATCAGGACAGTGAACAGAATGTACAGTTTTTTTCCACTATTTCTTAGTAGAAGAGGCTCTGGGTAGATAAAAATGATAGCTAGAAAGAGAGAGAGAGAGAGAGAGAGAGAGAGAGAGAGAGAGAGAGAGAGAGAGAGAGAGAGAGAGAGAGAGAGAGAGAGAGAGAGAGAGACCACCAAATACGAGAAATCAAGCTGAAATCATGGTATAGTATAAAGTTCCCCTTCCTTGTCGTTCATGCCACCTCAGTCTTTGTGCTATGACAGCGACGTCGCTCACACCAACCCAACTCGCTTCAACAAGTGCACAAAACTCACTCCTCATGACTTGCAGATTTGGTTTCCCAGATACAATCGTCAGCCCCGTGCACATTGCAGATCTCGTGTGCATAGACAGATCTTTCAGATCTCTAAGTCTGGTGTGCATAGACAGATCTATCAGATCTCTAAGTCTGGTGTGCATAGACAGATCCATCACATTTCTATGTGTGGTGTGCATAGACAGATCTATCAGATCTCTAAGTCTGGTGGGCGTCGGGTGAGCATCACATCTCCAGAGCAAGGCAAGGATTAGTAAATTGCCGGTACCGTTGGCTTTTTGAGTCCCT
>NW_004797286.1:1282213-1285378 GCF_000002075.1 Aplysia californica | reverse complement strand
ATTTTGATTAAAACGTTTCCCTTTAAAGAAGTAACTGAATCTATACTACTCCTTAATTTGTTCAATGCTCCACTCTTTCGACACCCCCCCCCCCCCACGGTTATGTGAATAAAACTAAAAGCTTTTGGCATGCATACTACGATTATTGTGTTTTGCTGCTCCTGAGACCAGAGAAAGACGTTTATTTCGAAAGCGATGACATTTGGTACAACGTCATGATTTTGTGTCGACAGTTCAGAAGGGACGAGAAGAAGAATAGAACGCCACCTGGACTCGTCTCCAAATTCTGCTCACCCGATCACGCTCGAATCTTACTGCAGTGGCCATTCACACGTTAAAAATGTACATTCTTCCAATGAAATTTGGACATGCCTGGTCCGTTTACAGCATATAATCTTTCTTTTTCTCCAGAACCAAACTGCAACAGTCCCCAAATCGTGAGGTGCCCAACACATGTTGAGAAAAAAATAAAAGGCCTTGGTCGGGTTGGATTCTGCCGTTGTTAAGTGGAGGGTCTCGGGGGCTCGGGGGCTGTGTTGCTTTGCTCGGGTTTATCGTTGCTCGATTTTGTTGCTGCTCTTTTTACTTTTGTGCTCTTTTTTGAAAAACAGTTCTGTTATCACAATCATTCTTTACCACATGTGAATAAGCATATTATGGTTTCTTAGGCTCTGTATCACCAGCCAAGGTCTGTGGTGTGTAGGGTTTCAACTCGCATTGTCAATTAACTTTCACTGTCTTGTTTCGGACTGCTTTCCTCGCGCGCAGACAAGAAGGGATCGCAAGCCACAGATGCTATTTAAGTACACCTGTGCGACTCCAAGTTCGGTTGATTACTGGCCTGATCTAATGAAGGGGCAGCGCTCAATTAAGTTACACTAGGTCACGAGATCAGGACAGTGAACAGAATGTACAGTTTTTTTCCACTATTTCTTAGTAGAAGAGGCTCTGGGTAGATAAGAATGATAGCTAGAAAGAGAGAGAGAGAGAGAGAGAGAGAGAGAGAGAGAGAGAGAGAGAGAGAGAGAGAGAGAGAGAGAGAGAGAGAGAGAGAGAAAGTGACACCAAATACGAGAAATCAAGCTGAAATCATGGTATAGTATAAAGTTCCCCTTCCTTGTCGTTCATGCCACCTCAGTCTTTGTGCTATGACAGCGACGTCGCTCACACCAACCCAACTCGCTTCAACAAGTGCACAAAACTCACTCCTCATGACTTGCAGATTTGGTTTCCCAGATACAATCGTCAGCCCCGTGCACATTGCAGATCTCGTGTGCATAGACAGATCTTTCAGATCTCTAAGTCTGGTGTGCATAGACAGATCTATCAGATCTCTAAGTCTGGTGTGCATAGACAGATCTATCAGATCTCTAAGTCTGGTGTGCATAGACAGATCTATCAGATCTCTAAGTCTGGTGGGCGTCGGGTGAGCATCACATCTCCAGAGCAAGGCAAGGATTAGTAAATTGCCGGTACCGTTGGCTTTTTGAGTCCCTTTTAATGCGGTGTGGAAAATGATGCTATGACAGTTTTAGTTAAGCTAATGCGGCATGCTTGGGCGTGTGCCTATATTGTCTGTTCAAGCAAGGTGCTGGGAGGTTAATTACCGGGCTATCGGACACAGGAGGAGGGAGAGAGGGGAGGGGGGAGAGGGGAGGAGGGAGAAAAGGGAGGAGGGAGAGAGGGGAGGAGGGAGAGAGGGGAGGAGGGAGAGGGGGGGGCGGACAGAGGAGTTAATAATAATGTGGTGCAGCTTATGTTATATAATACTTAGGACCGGAAAACCCCGAAGTTCTTTCATACGTACGAGTCTTTTTTTTAAAGTTTTAGTAGAGGTTTTACCGCGCTCGCAACTGCATAGGGTCATATGAGCGCTAGAAAATTAGAGGAGTTAGAAGAGAGTAACAAACATACAAAAGAAGAGGGGGAGATATGGACGATAGATTCTTCATAGAAAAGAAGAAGCAAACCACACCAGAGCACCCGCCAACCACCCACAGTACGTGTCTAACGATGTACAGACTTTAATTAAGAACTGTGAACAAAAAGAATGGTGAAATGGTATGGGCTTAACGTCTTTATCAAAACTGTTAGGTTATTTAAGAGGCGGGACCACCGGGTTAAACGTCCATCTTTGCAACGTGCTTGCGTGCATGCGTGCGTGCGTGCGTGCATACAACGACAAAGGACACACACCCATCCCACCAAAGACACAGGATGACACAAGGTACTACATTTAGTGAGAAGGGAGAAAATAGAGACGGGGGCGGCTGTGAGAAGAGAGGAGGTAATTATGATTACAACCAAAGACACACAACTTACACATGTCCCGAGTTTCGCTCCACCTTCGTCTCGTTCTGACCCAAACCACGACATAACCCTCACTCACATCCTCTTAGTTATATCTCAGTTTCACCCGGACCCCCATCACCTCGTCTGGCCCGCACAGATAGCGTAGAGCAAACAAGAGTCTGATGAGCCAAGGTTTGAAGAGGCTACGACAGCTGATAGTCCTTTATAAATGGTGCTAGGCTGGACCATGGAATTCCTGGAGTGTTGTGATGGTCTGTCAGCGACGTCATGATGTGCTGGTCAGTCGTGTCAATTGCTAGTAGTGGTCGGCAAAATCCGGATAATCTGTCCGGAAAACCGGATCATTCTCAATGAAACATTATCCGAATTTAAACTCTCTTTCCAGACCCGTTTGTAGAAGTGGGTGAACACACCCGTGAGGCAGCGTGGTGGAATCAGGCTCTCGTCAAAATAATCAAAGTGAAGAAACTTGCATTTTTCCACAGGTTTGTGAATTTGTATCATCTTTTTTTTTTGGGGGGGGGGGGTTGGCTCTACACCTTTCATACTCATTAAAGAACTCATTTCTGTGTGAATTTTTCTGAAAAAAACGTTAATTAAAAGTACAAAAAATGTAAATTGTCACTTACCACGGACTCTTAACCTTACTAAATAACTCATCTTTGGCGGCCATTTTCTCACTAATTTTACATATGAAAACAGGTGACCACCACCTCCTTCATTCGCAAATATCTCGACTTGAATTCAAGATAAATGGATATTTTTTTCCATCAAAATAAAGACAAGTGAACAAGCTTTAAGATAACACCAGTAACTCTACTTGTCCAAAAATTGACGAGAGCCTGATTCCAC
>NW_004797286.1:1275925-1282113 GCF_000002075.1 Aplysia californica | reverse complement strand
GCTCCTTTCGGTCTAGTTTTCTTTTTAAGAAATGGAAGGCAGCCGGTGTTTTAATGATCTTTCTTTTATATCTGACATTGTACAAAGGTTTAACTTTAGAAAAACAGAAAGAAAATTCCTCTACAGTGTTTACTGAAAGTCAATTCAGGAATGTGAGAGAACTAGTGCGCTCGACCCCCAAATGCACTGGTGGACTTAAACTCGCTTTCTGGAAAGGGGCTCTTAGGTCTGTTCCCCGGGGCGATGGACATTTGATAAAACAACTCGAGAGAATTGAAGGTGAGATACGATGGATTAGAACTGTCTGTCATGACACTTGAGAAGCAAGACCTCACAGCTACTATCTCGAGGCTCAGTTTTCCAAATTGAGTTTTCAAGACGAAAAAACCAAACATGATTTCCCAAAGCGAGTGTCCTTTCTTGACTTTCTAGGTTGTGCAAGTCATTTTAGGGAACCCTTTTTATCTCGGGAGCAAACATTTGCTAGGAATGTACACACCCCTTCGTTCTGTTTGGAGGGGAGAATCTACCGCATCAAATATAATCAAGAGCATCGTTAACCCAGAGGTGGAATTAGTACATTTTCTCCTTTGTATTCATATGCCTTTTGGTTTTCGTTCCAAAATGGGGTTCTTGGTCAAAGACTGTAACAGTTTTATTTTTTTTCTGTCGTCTTTCTTTCGTAGGGCACTATATCTTTAGAACATACTCTATATATGAGCTTTTTTTTTCAAATTAAAGATGAATATTGTGCGGGAAGTTTTCGTGTTTTCGGTAAACTGAAATCATACCCTTGTAATAATAATATAGAGGTCATCTTCTTGCTCTTCCAGCAGATTCAAAACATGACGGTTACCAGCCAGTCACCCGAAAAGCATGCAGTGTGTCAGGCTGGAAGGCGCTGATACGTTATAATTGACACCGCTCTATCTGTTTCGACCTACTATGGCTAAGTCCTTCTTAGATAAGACCAAGTAGACTCGGAGAAATACTGTGGAAATTCCGCTAACGATCCAAATTTTTAAATAATGTCTCGCCTAAGATTCGAACGAATGTTATCCGCCCCGTAGTCCAAAGACACCAACTGTGATGCTAGCGACACATCCAACACTACTTGACATTGGTTTAGTTACATTGTTTGTTTTTCGTGAGCCTGAAAATTTTACTAACTAGGCCTTATGCCTCTTTTTGGTGAAAAAAAACCAGATTGAAAAAAAAAGATAAAATAAAAAAGCTTGCACTTTTGTTTGGAGGCAAAGGGCATGCTCAACTACATTTAGAATTAGTATAATTAGTATGATTGCAAATTAAATTCTCATTTAAACAGTCAGTCAGTATCAAACGTTGGTGGATGAACAAGAACAACAATATCAACAACAGATACAACAACAACAACAACAACAACAACAACAACAACAACAACAACAACAACAGCAACAACAACAACAACAGCAACAAAAACAACAACCAACAACAACACACAAACAGCCAACGTAATATACCTTCTTCGAACCGTATCGAACAAAATTGACAAAACAAAGAGTAACTGTTCTTCGAGGTACAAAGTTAATTGCAACGATGAGTTTTGAGCCCCTTGCTAGGACCGTGAAAGACTAGAATATTCAGTGTGATGTCGATTCAACAACCCCAAACGTTGTATTCCTAAACACAAGTTTACCGAAGTTAGAGCTGCTTAGGAAGTTTTATGAGGATTACGTGATTCTTCAATATACTTCTACAGCATCTTTTAACAAAAGGCATGGCTTGTCCTCTAACTGAGAAGGTGAATAAAAGTCTTTTACACCAGAGAATTCTAGTGGCTCTCAGAAGCAAGAGAACCCCCTCCCCCCGGCACATAGTCACTTTTGGAAGTCTTTATTGAATGCACAAGCCTTGACTAGTCTGGATGTTCCGTGATGTGGTATTGTGAATCGACATCGTATGTCCCCCAAGGACAAATACGCTAACACTAAAATAAACGACCGATCAAGGACCTTATTGTAAAGTCATGGGGTCCATTTATTATATGTCGTAAGAGGAGATACACAAGGCTTTAAATATAATTAACGCGTGTACCTCATCACGACATTACTAAGCTCATAAGTAAAGTTAGCGAAACGCAACTAAATATTCTGATTTCTTTGTGGGGTATAGCATATTCAAGGGGTCAGGACTAAAAAAACACACTCCCCTCAACCCCCAAACCCAGGCAAAGTCCCATTAAACCTATCACATCTTAGCTTACTTCGGTTTCTTGTAAAGATAAACTTGGCTGGTTCTTAAATTGATTTGGTTTGATAAAAATACAGTTTGTGAATGACTTAGTTGGTTGTTAACTTGATTAACTTCTTAGCGATATTCTGCAGGTAGTGCTGTCAGCTAGAGGCTAATAGCCTGATTTTTTTTTCTTAAAAAGGGCCTGGTCCTGTCTTTTTTAACTTGACCCCTTCATTTGATGCACATGATCATAAACTGCTGTCCACGCTCACTGCCTGTGTGTTTCTCAATGTGGAGGGCATGGGTTGCAGAAGTTTTGGTTTTAAGTGATCTCAAATGATGATGACTTAGATTGGCCTGCCGTGTGAATGTGAAATTTGATATGTCAATTGTAAATGCATCCCCGCCCCCCATACGCACACTTCATGACCTTCGAGGCATTATGATCCATCCCATTTCTATGGTCTGCACTTTTGAATGCACTATGTGTCTGTGAGCCACATTGTTGGTTTTTATATGGTAGAAATTAAGGTACTGGCAGCAAAAGAACATAATAACAAAAAGTTTAATGATGTAGTGAAATAATCAGTATTGTGTTACCTTGATCATTGCTTAGCCTTGGATGCATATCTTCGTACGTGTATGTCACCAATCATATTTCGCTCAGATATTCTCATTAATCTTTCCAATTTTCGAGTTCAGCTAGAATATATACCACATCAATAGTTTCAGCCTATTGATTCCGTTTGTTGTTCCTTTTCTTTCTGATGTGGCTGACCGGAGCTTTTCGTGTGTTGATTAAGCTATTCACCTTTACGCACAGAACAAGTGAGCCCGACTCCCTCGCGGGGAAGATGGTTCCATCGAGTAACCCACGTCTTTCTGTTGGGATGCTTTTTTTATATCCCACGCCATCCAGATTGGCTCTGATAGGCTGAACCACCCCGCTTCTTAGGTTATGTGAGTTGTGGTGATGGGCGCGTTAGAGGTTTACAATAAATCTGATATGGTTGTATTCTGTGTATGAAATGTAACTTCATAGCTCACTGTATTATTGAAAATATAAACCTGATTCAATTGTCTAACTGAATTTTAATTGTATTCCACTATCAGGTAGCATTCTGGGTAAATCTGGAAACAAAAATCTGGGAACGAGCTAAATATTCCCATCAGCTATCGAAATGGGAAGGAAAAGAAACTGATTACAATAAAAGTTGACTGTATTTAAACTGACTTGAAAGAGATTGCTACTTTCATGTATAAACTATTGTAAATAATTCAGGGATCGCGCAGCACAGCTATAGGTGAGCAAATAATTTGGTTTGTGTTTCGATGAAATATGACGAAATTGCTCATTTGAATCCTGGAAAGGGCTTTCTTGATCTTGACCGTACCATACCATACCATACCATACCATACCACACCATACCAGACCATAATATACCGTACAGTACCGTACCGTTCCTTACCATACCATAATATACCGTACCATACCATATCGTCCCTTACCATACCATAATACACCGTACCGTATCGTACCTAACTACATCATGCCACGCCACGCCACGCCATGCAATACCATGCCAAAAGAATGCATCTTAGAGCCAAGCTTAATTTGAAACATGTGGCATGTTTCTGTGAATCTTAGTGAAGAGACCAGGGTGAATGTTGTTCTCGATAACAGAGGGCATACATTTTGCAAATAACGCTTCGAGATTTCAAACTCAAGCAAATGTGGAGGTACCTAAATCTAAATCAGAAAAAGAAGGGTGGACGAGATGAAAGAAAACGGAGGTGTGGGGGTGGAAGAGATGAGTTGGGGTGGGGGTGGGGGGGCTCATAATGTTGAAACATTCTTTGAGATGTCAAAATTTGAAGAACATGGCGGATTTGGGATATGGAAAATTTACATTCGGTACAGGCTAAAATGTAATTATTAATGTTTTACTACGTCATCAACATTATTTCTCATATCAGGCCGATGACTACTCCGAGCATGCCTGAGCTTCGAAAGATACAACGTTCTCGATCACAGACGGAAACACTCGGTTAAAAAGTAAAAGAAAATAAAAACCCCTCCCAACCTTGGAATTGAACTCACGTCTTCTGCATGCGAAGGCGGAGCGCATTACTACTGCATCACAGACACTGGCCAGGCCAGTTTGTTTTAAAAAAAGAAACGTAGAGTTACAACATTCAGTTGTGTGTAACCCACAAGCGCATCGATTATAAGAACAGGCTGTCCCTTTGAAATACCACCACTATTTCCACAAAAAAGAAGTAATTAATGCGATGTTTCTGTATCAGGTAAAACAGGAAATGAAAAAAATCAGAACAATGCGAAGGATGGAGTACAGTTATTTGTAGCAACTTGCTCATACCTGTTTCAACATTCAGACATGCTAAGGATGGTTTTGATTAGATTTTTTTAGAGAATCAATTTTGCTTTGAAAACATGGAAAAAATTTCAGAGTTCAAATTCTGACAAGACACTCCCGATCACGCCAGTTCTGACAGCATTATTGTTAAAAGAATATTTCATAGTTACAAACAATATATTCTGACTAGACTGTATTAATTGGACAGGATATAACAATCAAAGTAACACACTAAAGTAATTTTTGTTTTTAGTCTTTTACTGACGTCTATGATCGAGAAAAATGATTATCAAATGTATAACACAAGTAAAAACAAAAACACCCCAAACAAAGCAACACAGTCTCTCCCTCAGCAAAGTTTGATAACGATTTTTTCCCCCCTCAGTAGATTAGTTGTTGCGAGATCCGGACAGGTTTAGTGTGTGAAGTTCATTCCTGTTGATGGAAGAAGCTTGAACAAAGCTGAGGATCTCTTTCAGCAAGTAAAAAAGTACGTCAATTTTCTCTTTGCTTTGACTGTTTCTCTTCTCCTCGTTTGGAGTCACAAAAGTGTGTCTCATGGGAAATGTCGGCTGTGACACAGCCACATAAAGGGCTTATTCCATCTGCGCCTGTAGCTTGTTCGTGTATGAGTGTGTATGTTTGTTTATGTGAGTGTGTGTGTGTGGGTGTGTGTATGGTCATGGTGTATGTTTATGTGTATGTATGTGTGTGTGTGTGTGAGTGTGTGTGTGTGTGTTTGTGTGTGTGTGTGTGTGTGTGTGTGCGTGCGTGTATGTGTGTGTGTGTGTGTGTGTGTGTGTGTGTATGCGTGCGTGTGTCTTTGAAAGTGTTTGTGTGCGCGCAGGTGTCGTGTGTGAGAGAGGGAGAGTGAGAGAGATAGGAGAGAGAGAGAAAGAGAGAGAGAGAGAGAGAGAGAGAGAGAGAGAGAGAGAGAGAGAGAGAGAGAGCGAGAGAGAACGGGAAGGGGGGGGAGAAAGAAACGGGGAGGGGTAAGGTAATTTCAACAGGCAGACCTACTGGGAGATGCACGAGAGAAGGGGGCAATCATCAGAATATGAATACATACATAAAACCTGCAACTAAAGCAAAGGAGAGAGAGAGAGACTGATAGAGAGAGACAAAAATAGGAAAGAGAGACTGATAGAAAGGGAGAAAGAAAGAAAGAGAGAGAGAGAGAGAGAGAGAGAGAGAGAGAGAGAGAGAGAGAGAGAGAATCAGACGTAACAGACAGACAGACAGACAGACAGACAGACAGCAGAGAAAAAGAGACAGAGAGACAGAGAGACACACACACACACAGAGAGAGAGAGAGAGAGAGAGAGAGAGAGAGAGAGAGAGAGAGAGTGTGTGTGTGTGTGTGTGTGTGTGTGTGTGTGTGAGAGAGAGAGAGAGAGAGAGAGAGAGAGAGAGAGAAATACTTAAACTGGACAAACTGAAGCAGCTCTATGGTGCTATTAGCAGGAGATGGACGCTGCAAGCATTGTTCATCATAGTTAGCTTCTTTCTGATGCCCTTTTATGAACATTTTAACTTCTTTAATTTTCCTAATTGCAAGGATATCGCCTTGTGAATAAACCTCCCAACACGAAG
>NW_004797286.1:1269100-1270722 GCF_000002075.1 Aplysia californica | reverse complement strand
AAAACTGGACTACGACAATCATAGACCGTGGAACTTTTCTCTGAATACATGTACATGTGAACCATTTTGGATTCTTCTGGGCAGTCTAGTTCTACTATCCAGGACCAAAAAGAGAAAGTAATCAAGAAAACCAGCTACCTGCCCCCCCCCCCCCGTCCTTTAAGTATGTGCCTGACGAACTAGTAACTGGTCATCTTGTTTGGGGTGCTTAGTTCTGGATAGACCCTTGCTTGTACTGCTTGCGCCCCGCTGGTATAATGCAAGAATGTCATATCTGCGTTAATACTGTGTAGAGAGAAATTACGATGAAAAATTTAAGAAAAAGCTCTGTTTCATCAGTTATTATGATAGGTAAGAAATGTATAGCCGTGCCTTCACGCCCTCACCCATTAGAGAGAAGCAATGGTTTTAGAGTGAAAGCAAAGGCACCTGAGAATACGTAGGCTTGAGCCACGATAACTCAAAAGCTCACATTTTGTTGCTATGAGGTGTATTGCTATGTACCGTCAATATGATATGTGAAACTAATTCGTTCATTTTTGTTTTCACAGGAAAAAAGTCCTTTTGAGAAAAGACGAAATGGTGGTAGTCTTTCGAAGTACACAAATTCTCCGGCTTCCTGTGTTCACACCCCATTGAAAACCTTCAACCTGAGGCATACGTCTTTTCTATGTAAGGCACAGCTTTCGCTGGGCAAAATGGGATGTAATGTCTGCAGTATTATATTTTAGAAAATTCTATTCCATCTCATTGTCTACTTTCATTTTGTTCTCTTTATATAAACGTTCCTGTTTCTTTTCTCCGTTCTTAAGGTAATCATGAATAATAAACGTGGTTCTCGGATCCTAGCAACAACAGCATCAGAGGGAAGAAACGTCTTGAGAAGACCCGAGGAAACGGCGGCTCAATGGAAGAAGACAAAACATCTGGCCGTGGCCCGCAATGAAATTTGTCTGATTACGTTTCCTAGATCGGTCGGCCAAGTTAGTCAATTTGTTACGAGAGAGCGTACATTATTGATGGCCCATCTAGATTTCGATCAGTTCGCCAAAGTCTGGATAATTCAGAAAGAGGTAGGGAAGGGATAAAGGGGGCCGGGGGAGGTAGTGGAAACGTGGATAAAGAAAATAAGACGGTGGTGAGCTTGAGGGAGGGGGGTAGAAGAGGAGTGATAAGACAGGAACAAGTGTGACATTTTGGCTGAGAACGACCTAAAAAGGGGACGCAAAGGGGTAAACTGTGTCAGTAAAAGTAAAGGGGTCTGCACAAGAATGACTCTCCAATACTCGCTGCCTCTGCCCTCTTTTTACCAAATCGCTCCAGCTGTTTCTCTGACCTCTCTCCCTCTCCCTCTCTCTCTTTCTCTCTCTCTCTCTCTCTCTCTCTCCCCTCCTTTCTCTTTCACTGACCCTCTCTCCGTCCGCCCATCTTCCTTCTTGCTCTTGTAATTTAACTCGTTTAACGTCCTATCAGACACACATAGGAAGCTTTAAATGTGGTCCACTTGGCACCAGGCTGAAAGGAAATGTCAAAGTAGGGACCAAAGAATAAGGCAAAAAGTAAGAAAAGTTGTTGCGTCGTCTGTCTGTCTCTTGATCTATTACCCACTTCCTGACCCCCCC
>NW_004797286.1:1265163-1267201 GCF_000002075.1 Aplysia californica | reverse complement strand
TCTCCATCATCGGGTTGACTCTCTCTCTATCTCTTTCGCTCTCTCTCTCCTTCTCACACTCACTCTAATTGTATTTCTCTAATTCATGCACGCATTCAAACAAAACACCCACTCAAACAAACACATACAAACACACACACACACACACACACACACACACACACACACACACACACACATACATACAAATACACATACATACAAATACACACACAAACCTCTTAAATCTTGCTATTTTCCTAATTTACTCAGTCTACAGAAATTCATGTCCGTACTTCTGAAGCCCTTACAGCCCTGTCTGCCTTTCACGTATCCTAAACGTATCCCTCGTTACAACTTGTGTGTTGCTGCAGACATCGTCTCTATTCATTGCACCGCCTCTCAGCCATCCCGCCTTAGGCCCGTATTCTCTCCTTACAGACATGTTGAATTCAGACACCACGACAGGGAAAAAGAAAACTCCGATTAACTCCAAGATTGGATTTATTGACGAGAAAATACGGACTCAGCGTCCCAATGTGGGGAGATGTCTGCGAATTAACAAGGCACGCCTACAGGCTTGTAATCGCACTTTATCTGTTAAAAATTAAATTGGATCCGCACTCCACTAAACTTGTGAGGAATTGATGCTCGCATAAACACAACTGGAACAAACGCAAATTGTGCCCTACCCCTGTTTAGCCACTTTGGCTGGTCATTTCATTGTCGCTTCTTTCATTCATTCTTTCTTTCTTTCTTTCTTTTCTCTGTCTTTCTTTTCGTCCTGCTTTCTTGTCTTTTCTTTCATTGAAATTGAGTTGTTTTCTCGTTTCTTTCTGTCTTGCTTTCTTTCTATCCTGCTTTCTTTCTTTCTTTCCTTCTTTCTTTCTTTCTTTCTTTCTTTCTTTCTTTCTTTCTTTCTTTCTCGTTTACTGAAACTGAGTCGTTTTCTCTCACACATCAATTGTATCTGGGCAACTCGACCTGAATAAACTTTAGTTCTTCTGGAAGTCGTCATTTGTCTGGACTCTCCTTTTTTTTTTCTTCAACACAATTTTTCTTTTTCTGTTTTTTTCTCTCCGGAAATTCTGGGTTATTCTTTCTCTCCTGCCTTTTGAGCACGAAAGCTTTCTTGTCACGTTAATTTTATCTTTATCTTTCTTGTCTTGCACATGGCGTCGAAAAAAAAATGTTTTGATAGCTCCTTGTTTTGCATGCGTCTCTGATGCCTTCTTTGTAGCTATTTTGACGATCGTCTTTTCTTTTCAGCTTGTGATGTGCACTTATTCAACTGTCCGTGGCGTGCATGATTGGATCAAGTGGGAACTTGGGTTGGTCAATTTACACTTATGTTTCGGAAATAAGATCCACCATTGCGTGTGGACGATATGGTCCACTGAGAAATTAATTGTCCGTTAATACCAGCCAACCGGCAACCCCGATTAAAAGGGACACGAAAAATGTGTTTCCTATTTTGTAGACAAGAATAACGCTTTGAACGTTAGAGCAGCGTTGGCGGATTTAAATTGCTATCACTCCTTGGAAGAAAATAATTTATATTGTCCCCAATTGTTCCTGCGAAAGGATACTGTCTCAAGAGTTCTTTAAACTAGATTCGACTGAGAATCAGAAAAACAAACATGGCTGATCGCCTGGAATTGTATTGGGTTATGCAAAATTGTTAGGAATTCAGGAACAACTTGCCCATAATGGTTTCTCAGCCTGGAGACAGATTCTACAAAAATCGGAACTTGCGGAATAATTAATTATATTTGTATAGTGCGCTCCGCTCGCTCACTGCAGACGCTGTGGTTTGTTTAGGGGGTGGAGGGTATTCTCTAATACTTTTACGATAGCAGTCACCCCCGAGGGAGCAAAGAAAAATGATGTAGGGAGGAGGTTGGGGATCACAGAAGTAATGGTTTCATGACCGGCAAGACAAGCAATGTTTTATAACAGATACCAACTTCTTGGGTATCTAAACTTAGAAGCAATGAGCTGAGTAGATCGAGGCTACGTTACTTAAGAATATCGTTTTAAGTTGATTTTTTTTGGGGGG
>NW_004797286.1:1259749-1264426 GCF_000002075.1 Aplysia californica | reverse complement strand
GGGGGAGGAAGCTGTCTTGGTGGCTTCTTTCTGTAAGGGAGATGCTTCCTGGGTTCTCCAGCAATCCAGCGCATCGAAGGTGACCCTCACAGTATGAGATACTTTTATTACCCCTGCAAAACGTCGGGAGCACTCAGTGCAATATCTTTTTATTCTAGAATCAAACTCTCATCTTTTGTATGCAAAACAAAGAGTCTAGTTGTTCGACAGTAGACTCTATGTATCTTTAACCACTGACCCGAACACACTTTGGAGACGGAAAAGTAAAGGGGACACTGTGCAGACTACTTTATGTCCAACAAGCAGACATTTGACAGACAGGAAATGTTGAAACCAGATAGAATAAAAATGCAAGGTCCATGAGGCACTTCCTGGTACAACCCAGACAACAGTTCTGCTTTCTGCAGAGATGTGATTATTGAAAGCACTAGATTTGTCTGTGGGTCTACGCACAGCTGCTCATGATAATGGTGACACGACGACGGTTTCAAGACTCCGTTCTCGAAAAGAATGTCACCTATCACGTGTTTTGAATTATACGCAGCGGCCTTGAAATTGCCAAGACTGTTTCATTCTGTACTGTGTGAAAGTTGAATAAGTAGAAAATAAACCATTTCCGATGTCATTATGGAGACTGGTGGGTACAAACAGCTTCGACTTGTTTTTCATATGCCATGTTTTGATGGACGCACATCTTTTTTGAACGTATACAAAAACCCATGTCAATAAATTTGAAATTCACTGAGTTCTATAAAAAGAAAAAATCTATGAGTTTTTCTATAACGTGAGGCAGAAAAAGAGGACCAGGAAACGTTGTAATGCGGGTACTTGTCACTTTCTGAGGAAGATCACTAGAACACTTACTTTGATTTCAACATTGCAGGGAACGAAAGGAAAGTTATGCATGCGTTACACCCTGTGTAACTCAGATTCTGCAGTCACACAACCCAGTGACATCTAGTACTAGCATAATGTTTCTCGAACAGCAAAATAAAGGAACTGAGTATTAAGAATAAAACATTGATGTTAAAAGGAGTTTCACACTATAAATAAAAAGACTAATAATTCTTTACAATACACGCATTTTCACATGATTTCAGACAAAAAACTACCTCGTCGTTTATTAGTAATTTTGTCATGCCCTTTTCTACAAGTTTTAGATTATTTTGGACGAGAGTTGCTTCGATTCCTCTCATCAGGGTCGATCCTATCTGTAAAGGATACTAGATCTACATACGTCCTGGCAGACAGGCGGAGCAACTTGATGAAATATCCTCTGCATGCGGGAACTGAACGATCGTCTCTTGCATCCATAATAAAGAATCCAACCATTGCGGCACAGACTTCATTTATCGTAAGTTGCGAGAATATAGTTATTGATCTCAAACGCACTCTTGAGTCGTAAATGAAAACTCATAATGAAACCGTATGATGGCAATGCCTTCCCAGCTGATGTGTAGACAGCTGAAGAAATAACTTTTACTAACTGTACTTTTCCCTTTCTGAACTCTTCTACATTTCACCCTCTATACATGTACCGTGGTTAAGAGGCTAGACCGTAGGTCGGCAGAAACAGAGGCATCATTTCAAAACCTTGAAACCACGACATTGTTCATCAGGGAAACGGCAATTGCTGTGTAGGGGGTAAGGTGATTAGCTGTAGCACGTAGAGGGACTTAGTTCGATTACTATGTGGGGTCATTTTTTTCTCTCGAATATCTCAGTCTTTCCGCTGGGACATTGTATCATTCACAGCCGGGTTGACCCTGACAGATAGGGTCGAAGCCTGTCTTCTAAAGGAGCTAAATTGTACCAAAGGAGGCGTAACAATTTGTACATTAAAAAAAGAGAGAAAAAAAATCAACACAAAGACGAAAGTACGCACTCCGCTTGATAATGTTTGTTTGAGCTTGATGAAGTAAATGAAAAAGGACAAGCCATTGCTTCCTAAAATTTGAGAGAAGCATTCACTTAAACATTAATTCCTAAGGGGCATTCCTTGGATATCTTCTCAAGATACGTTTCAGAAAGCTGTATTAGACACTAAAGGTGGAGTACTAGATTATAACAGTCTCAAGTTCAGCCAAGAAAGAAGCCAGCTTGCAAAAATATTCAAGCAACTCTACAATTTTGGGATAGTGACAAGAGACCATGGACTTGTTTGAAAACAACAAATTACAGTGAATTTCCCTGGGATCTCCATCATTCAGAAACAAATGATGTTATAATATAGATTATCAGAGAGACAATAGGCAGGTTGGGAGAAATCTGGACACAGACAAAAAGAACAATCAGCAGGCAGTCTCTGTGCCTCGTCCATAATGCCAAGTCATTATTAATCTCCGTCCTCTTGTCTCTCGTTCCTCGCAGATAGAAGAGTGTTGTCCCCTGATCTGACATGCGCAGAGCAGGGATCTGAAAGTCAAATGCAGGTTGACCCCTGAGTTGTCGGGCCTTGTCTAGCCCGTGGATTTAATTCATGCACATCTGCACAACATCTTTGGTCCCTTCCCGACAGCACAGGATGAGAATCAGCTGTTTTTTCCTTCCGATGCGACTACCGTTCCATTTCACACTGTTTTAACGTTTCAGATTCGATTTGGGCTTTTGTCTCCTTTCTTCAAGTAACCACGAACAGAATCGTCTGGGAACCTGATTTTTTGTAGGGGTTGTAAAGGAGGACCTTTCTGGTTTATCTTTCTTTGTTTGTATTACATATTTCACTGGACTCAGAGTAAAATATTTCTGAAGCAGAACACGTTGACCCTAATGCTAATTTTCTGAGAGAGAAGAAAAAATTGCAAGCTTCCCTTTAATTAAGATGTCTTGAAAAATAACGCTCAGTAGACTAATTTTGTTAGCCAAATTTCTCTCTGATTCCTAACAGAATATTTTTTGTGCCTAGGAAAGTTCGGGAAATAGTGTTTCTTTTACCTAACAGCAGTTTTAAGCCTCTATTTTCGGTAAGAAAAAATAAACAAAACGAAACAAAACACATAAAAAACCTCAAAGTGCATATCTCATTTCTAGAACGAACGTTCAATTGTTGGCCAAAGCTGGTCAGTTTTTTCACTAACGAAATTTTTCTTTTACTCTCAATTTGCTACCATTTTTGCTTTACTTAAATCAATGATAATATGGTCGAGGCGAATGAGGGCCTTTTTTGTTACGACTATTTACCTGTTATAGCTTCGAAATTGATTCAAGTACAATGCTAATGATTGCAGTGTTTGCCGTATTGAACTTGTGTGTTTAAAACCAGAGTAGAATTGAGTGTCTTTGTTCCTAGTTCAAAATTGTATATGTCTTCGTTTTTTGGTGGATTAAAAAAACAAACAAAAGCAGCGACTGTTCTTTTAGCTAACGTTTCGTGCTCGAACAGAATTTGATTAAAACAGAACTAAAAGCGTAATATTCTTTCAACAACAAAAAAATCATGGAAGTTTTGTTAAATAGATCTACACCTTCCATGTTCTAGTTACCCTTTTTCATAACTTGAATATAGGCGTTCTTTCGCTTCAATATTTCACAATAAATATGCGTGCTGGAAATACAGTAGAGCCTGGAGATGGAAACAGACTCCAGAAAACGACAGAATCGTGTTTACTGTGAAGGCCACTGAGTACTCGATCTTATTTTTAGTAAAAAGACGTCTGACTCGATACTCTCAGCCCTGTCTCTCCACATCGATTCCAAGAGGTTTCAGAGACGACAAACCAGATTAAATGGACTTAAGGGAACTTCTTGTTGTTTTAGCAGGAGATTGGACAACAGCTCAACCCAAGCAAAGCTGATCACGTGACATTAGCGAGACGTGACTCCCCATCAATGCCTTTGCTCGGTCTCACCATTGAGAGTGAAACTATTTCTGCCTGAGACCACTGCAAAGCTTTACAGAAGAAACAATTTCCAGCATGAGCAAAGGTGATTATCTAAGACAAACAATCCAGGAGCATAGTGAATGGCGCCTAAATATAGTTATCCATTCAAAATTGATTTGTGAATTTGATTATAACCTGCACTTATCGTTGCTGCCATGAATTTGATTAATTTTGCATGGTCTTCTGCTTCGAAGTCTGGCTTTTCTGGAAGGCACGAATAGGCTTGCCCTGATCAATGGGCAAAAAGTTTCAACCTGACGTCATATCGTTTATCGGCTTATTATACACAACTTGGATATTTCTAGTCGGTAAAAAAATTGACAAATCGGTTGACAAGCGGCTTTAATAAATGTAAGGTCATTTTAAAAACAGTCTAACAAAATTACGAATAAAATCATGACACCTTTATATTTATATTGATTATTGCGTGTTTTTAACGCACAACGAGACACAAAGCTTTTCTTTTAAAGGTGGGGTGCCCTGACCTCTAAGAGCAGTTAAAAGGAAGTTAAAACTGTGTGTTGGTGAGGGTGAGGTGGGTTGGGAGGATGTGTGGATGATCTACTAAAGTATATAGTATGTAAATATAACCCATTTACATTTGATGAACTGAAATGCCCAGGTGTTCATTGGAAGTAACCTCTCTACTCGTACCAAATCCGAATCTAAATCATTTATAACTAATGGATACAAAAGGAAAGATAGATAGATAGATAGATAGATAGATAGATAGAGAGAGAGAGAGAGAGAGAGAGCGAGAGAGAGAGAGAAGAGAGAGAGAAAGAGAGAGAGGGGG
>NW_004797286.1:1256639-1258439 GCF_000002075.1 Aplysia californica | reverse complement strand
GAGAGAGAGAGAAAGAGAGAAAGAGAGGGAGTTTGAGGTTGTGCTTGTGCGCGCGCGCGTGTGCGCGAGCGCGCGCGTGTGTGTGTGTGTGTGTGTGTGTGTTTGTTTGTGTGTGTATACATGTGTATGTGTATAAGCGTGTAGGTAGATGTGTGCGTATCTTTTTGTAAAAATGCCACCTCTCGTCTTACGTGCAATTAAAATGCAAGAACATACTACAGCGTTTTATATGCGTTTGGTGGAAGACCACTGTAATCGTCACTGTAACGCATAAGCTGTTAATACTTTTTGAAGATACTCGTATGTAAAAACAATTTTCATAGTAGCATGGTTCATTGTCTACCTAAACTCTAACTACTATTTCTTTGGGCGCTCCCAAAGCTCAGTTGGTATAATAATGGACTACAAACCGAAAGGCAATGGCTCGTATCCCCAAAGGGCTGTTCTCGGACTTGGGTTTCTTGAGAGAGTTGTTAAAGTTGTTCATCCATTAGATTTATTGGTATCATGGGAGCTAGTCGTTAAATTTGATGATTCCACCTTTCAAATAACAGTGCCGTGTTGGAATGGGCATAAAATCTAATCAACGACAACAAAAAAGAACGAAAAACAGCAACAACAACACCATCAGCAGCAATAATAACAACAACAACAACAACAACAACAACAACAACTACAACAACAACAACAACTACAACTACAACAACAACAACAACGAACAGTCTTATTATTTTATTTTAGTTAAAATTGGAAACTTTCATACTTCTAGCCTGTCTGAAACCATAATATTTCTGTTTGGATACCTTGTAATTGGGCGATAAAGTATGTGGCAAGGGCTAAGCTCTTTCTATATTGATCAGGACGGAGACAATTGGGCCCAGCCGCTGGTAACTCGAAAGAGGATCTCTGAACACGTGCAGTTTTTTTGGTTTGTTTCTGTAAAGTTTTGTTGTTAAGTGCTATATTTTTGGGGGGTAATCAAATCCCTAGTCCAGCGCATTTCTGAAGTGCGACCTATTTTACGATTTGACATTGCTCATAATTGTCTGAAACGTGCTCGAAAGGCGCATAAAAGTGCATACAATTGAGATGTGGGACTCGTCTTGAATGTGAGCTTAAGCAGCTTATAGTAGGATTTTTAAAAACCCCAACGTTGTCTAAATTAATAATACAGCATTTATTAGAAAAGGAACAGCAGTGTGGCAAGAGTTATTTTGATAGAATACCAATCTTGATACCATAAGAAGGACTTTAGAATATTCCTATTTATAACTCTTTGAGCAATGCTATTAATAATGCCTAATTACTTGTTATCCACACATAAGCCTATAAAACGCCATATTCCATTACTGAGAATTTAAAAAAAAAGATCATTGCGTAAGTAGGAATATATCATTTGCCATTGGTTACATGTAACCCTTGAGCGACCAGTCTTTGTCACAACCTTCAAAATTGATGACTTTGGAGCATAAGCCAATCGTAAGTGAAGCTCAGAGTAGTGAAAGTAATGGTACATTATTACAGCATTGCATTTTCTATTCGCCTGAATACTTCATCAACGTATAGTATCTCATACTCAAGTTCATCATTTGCCAAAACAATTTTGGAAATTCAAGACGGCTCCAGACTCACTTATTTCCCGCATTTCCTCTAGACGACTGCAATCAGGGTGAATGCAATTTTGCAAGTAAAATCAAATAAACTGAATTGCACAAGAGAAAATTATAGTGCGCCTCACCCGCCGTATAACATTTTGGAAAGGGGATGAATTGACAGAATAAAAGAGATAGGCTGGGAGCG
>NW_004797286.1:1254597-1256539 GCF_000002075.1 Aplysia californica | reverse complement strand
GGTATAATAATGGACTACAAACCGAAAGGCAATGGCTCGTATCCCCAAAGGGCTGTTCTCGGACTTGGGTTTCTTGAGAGAGTTGTTAAAGTTGTTCATCCATTAGATTTATTGGTATCATGGGAGATAGTCGTTAAATTTGATGATTCCACCTTTCAAATAACAGTGCCGTGTTGAAATGGGCATAAAATCTAATCAATGAAAACAAAAAAGGACGAAAAACAGCAACAACAACACCATCAGCAGCAATAATAACAACAACAACAACAACAACAACAACAACAACAACAACAACAACAACAACTACAACTACAACAACAACAACAACGAACAGTCTTATTATTTTATTTTAGTTAAAATTGGAAACTTTCATACTTCTAGCCTGTCTGAAACCATAATATTTCTGTTTGGATACCTTGTAATTGGGCGATCAAGTATGTGGCAAGGGCTAAGCTCTTTCTATATTGATCAGGACGGAGACAATTGGGCCCAGCCGCTGGTAACTCGAAAGAGGATCTCTGAACACGTGCAGTTTTTTTGGTTTGTTTCTGTAAAGTTTTGTTGTTAAGTGCTATATTTTTTGGAGGGTAATCAAATCCCTAGTCCAGCGCATTTCTAAAGTGCGGCCCTTCGGCCGAATCCGACCTATTTTACGATTTGACATTGCTCCTAATTATTGTCTGAAACGTGCTCGAAAGACGCATAAAAGTGCATACAACTGAGATGTGGTAGAGTAAGCCAAAACGCATAATCTACCCTTATGTCCCACCTATGACGTTCCTTCTCCTTGATTTCTTAAAGTCATTGCTTGTTTTGAAAGACATTCTTTACGAGTAAACTTGGGAAGTGCCTTTGGACTCGTCTTGAATGTGAGCTTAAGCAGCTTATAGTAAGATTAAACCCCCCACCCCAACATTTTCTAAATTAATAATACAGCATTTATTAGAAAAGGAACAGCAGTGTGGCAAGAGTTATTTTGATAGAATACCAATCTTGATACCATAAGAAGGACTTTAGAATATTCCTATTTATAACTCTTTGAGCAATGCTATTAGTAATGCCTAATTACTTGTTATCCACACATAAGCCTATAAAACGCCATATTCCATTACTGAGAATTTAAAAAAAAGATAATTGCGTACAGGTAAGTAGGAATATATCATTTGCCATTGGTTACATGTAACCCTTGAGCGACCAGTCTTTGTCACAACCTTCAAAATTGATGACTTTGGAGCATAAGCCAATCGTAAGTGAAGCTCAGAGTAGTGAAAGTAATGGTACATTATTACAGCATTGCATTTTCTGTTCGCCTGAATACTTCATCAACGTATAGTATCTCATACTCAAGTTCATCATTTGCCAAAACAATTTTGGAAATTCAAGACGGCTCCAGACTCACTTATTTCCCGCATTTCCTCTAGACGACTGCAATCAGGGTGAATGCAATTTTGCAAGTAAAATCAAATAAACTGAATTGCACAAGAGAAAATTATAGTGCGTCTCACCCGCCGTATAACATTTTGGAAAGGGGATGAATTGACAGAATAAAAGAGATAGGCTGGGAGCGGCGAGAATTGACGGTTTAAAGTCTGCAGTGAAACTGAAGACGACAGACACACACACACACACACACACACACACACACACACACACACACACACACACACACACACACACACACATATTATATATACATATATATCATATATATCAAATATATATATATATTATATATATAAATATATATAATGAATAAATAAAATAAATGAATATATATAGATATATATATATATATCTATATATATATATATATCTATATATATATATATATAAAGAGAGAGGGAGACAGAAAGAGAGAGAGAGAGAGAGAGAGAGAGAGAGAGAGAGAGAGAGAGAGAGAGAGAGAGAGAGAGAGAGAGAGAGAGAGAGGGAGAAACAGGAC
>NW_004797286.1:1249994-1254166 GCF_000002075.1 Aplysia californica | reverse complement strand
TGTGTGTGTGTCTGTGTGTGTGTGTGTATGTGTGTGTGTGTGTGTGTGTGTGTAAGAGAGAGATTGAGAGAAAGAGAAATAGAGCGAGAGAGAGAGAGAGAAACAGAGAGACAGAGAAAAAGAGAGACAGAGAGACAGAGAGACAGAGAGACAGAGAGACAGAGAGACAGAGAGACAGAGAAACAGAGAGACAGAGAGAGGTGGGATAGGATAAAGTTGGGAGGAAACTAAAAAAAAAGTTTAATGTGTCCCCCGCGCTCATATGACCTTATGCAGTTGCGAGCGCCGTAAAACACTTACCAAAAAAAAAAAGTTGGGAGGGACAGATAATCCTATGCTTTTGGTGAATAGGGTACATTTCTCTTCTTCCTCACTATACCACACTCCTTTCCCAATATCAACCCTTTTCCCCATCATTCCTACCCCACTCTTCCTCCCTTCCTCTCCCCACAGTGCACACATAAAACATGGACACAAATGCTCACGGGCAATATTCGTTCAATTTTACCTCCCTTTCTGATCTGATCTTCTCGCCTGCCAGTCTACTGTCGGGCAGTTTGCCGCCTGATGGCCAGACTGTTGCTCTGCCCTTTAGTCAAAGCGGGAATGGAGCCACTAAAACGAAGAAAGCTTTTGGCCGACGTCAAACCAAAATAGAAAAATAATGCCGTTTTGCAAGGATCTTCATTTTCCTCCCCAGTATTCTTGAAATTCTTTATCAGGGTCACTTTCAAATTAGTTTCGTTTTTTTTGTTGATGAAGTGCGTACACTAGAGAATAATATTGATTTTGAATTAACGATTTGTTTTTGTTGGTTTTAACACAAATGGCCTATACTGGCTTTGACATTTGATGTTTGCCCCTTTCTTACCTCTTTGGACGTGTTTGTGACATATATTTTTGCGATCATTCGCAATAAAGTATACATTTAGTGGGCTGACCTGATTCCTCGCTGGGAGCATACATATGCTTGTTTTGTCGGGGAAAAAAGGAAACTGTGCAACATGACCAATGCAGTAATGATTGCAAATTATGTGTCCTTCCCCATCAGCCCAGTTTACATCATCCCCACCGTCATCTGTGCTGTAGCATTAGCTGCTACGCCGTCGTTTGAAAGAAACATGACTTCGATTACCGAGTAGGGAAAATTTTAAAGAAGTATCTAGGTCTTGCTGTTGGGAAGTAGCATCCCTCTCACTCTCAGCATGGCTTGGCCTTGACAGACAGGGTCGAATCCCGGCTCCTAAATGATCTAGATTTTGTCGACTGTGGCGTAGAAACGCTAAAACGATTTTTTTCCTGCAATGGCAGCTTCAACCGTGTCTCTCAAGGCCAACGGGTGCTAATTATGACATAACGACAACCCCCCCCCCCCCCCCGAAGTAAAGGACAGACTTGCAACATTGTCTTTCCATATGTAAATGCAACTTCACGGTTTTGTTTCTTTTTTGTTTCTTTTTTTGCTTTTTTGCTTTCTGACTTCAAAGAGCCCATGACCTCTAAATTGCAGACGTTAGGGCCACTATGGTACAAGGAAAATATGACAAAGAACAGTTTGTTTCGTATAACCATCCTAATTCCATTTCTCTGTATCTGGCATTTTCCCAAGAAAACATTTTTATGTATAGTAATAACATGCTTTCACTAGACTAACCTCGTTTCATTATGCATTACAGTCACTTTGCTGTTGGCTGTGTTGACCTTCTTTTATAGAGCTTTTATTGATATTGTCAATGCTCTTCAAGACCATGACTGTTATTTTGCAAAGGGCCAATGAGTACTTTGATTCTCTTCTCCACCTCTCTGTACTGTTAAGAGTGCCAACGTATCCCCAGCTACTTTGAGTTTATCCCCTCGTATGGTAATAAAAAGCGGTTTATAGATTAAACGCTATGTGTTTTATATAACTATTAACACGTAACTCTGTGAGTACGTTGCTCAAGTTAAACATTAATTGATGAATGAAAATTGTATGTCGTTAAGCTGCCATCCAGGCCAGATTAAAGAAAAATCATTTACTATAAAGATATCCCTATCACGCCTGTTATTCAAAACTTACTTAACATGTCTCCCTTTTTGTAGCATATCAGGGAAGTAAAGATCTCAAGGAAAGGAAGAAGTAATTCCTTTATGAATTCCGCCAAGGCAAAGCTGTTTCATTATTATATCATAAGGCACACTAGAAAATTGTGACAACTAAGTTTTGCAGGTGAAGAGTCTTCGTAAATTTCGACAAAGCACCATGATATGTTAGTGGTATGAGCTGGCAGTCAATTTTTTGTGATCAGAGTAGCTACAAAGCAAACAACCTTTGATCATAGACATAGGCCTAATTGGAAAGGAGGAATGGGGTCAAAGCGCAGACATCTAAATTACTCCCTGGAAAAATCAAATGCGCCGCCATGGGAAGGTGGGGGGGGGGGGGTGGGGGGAGGGTGGCGGGTGCACCCCTTTAGGACCAGTTAATGAGATACCCAATCCCTTTTGGACCAGATAAACAAGTAATTTTATTTTGCCATTTTGTAATTGCCGAAAGAACGATTACAATAATTAACGGTATCGAATACAAATTGTTCAATGAATCTGAGAAAAGGTCCGTTCTTTCAAACACACCACCAAACTAAAATACGCTTTTAAGGATGGTTCAAATGGGTGCGTTAAAAGTACGGATGGAGAGCAAAATCGCAAATTTTATCTAATTAAGAAAAATGCATTAGGCGAACGGAAGAGACAACGCAAAAAAAAAAAATCCATTCCATAATTCAGCAAGGAATCGGTGAATGCAGCTGACCCCATATGTCTAGAACCTTTAGTGCAAAAAATGAGTTCACTTTTAAAATTAATTTCTTGTAACAAGTTTTGCCACTTAAGAGTGACATTGGTGAGCTGTGACGTAAGCCATATGCGTATGCAAAACGTGTGTGTGTGTGTGTGTGTGTGTGTGTGTGTGTGTGTGTGTGTGTGTGTGACCCAGGAAGTGATATGAACAATCTCATTTTCCGAGTGACAGAGATTTATAATATTTTATATTACTTTATAAAGAAAAGGTTTTTTAATCTAGCACCAATTGTTGTGGAAAAATTTGATTAAGTTAAGACAAATTGATACAAACTGCAGTGCAAAGTATGGGTGACATTGCTTCACCTGTTAAAGAGATATTTGAGGATACGTTGGGCCACGAATTTTTGACCACACTATAATATAATAGGCATACTAGTATTTTAATGTAGAAGTTTCCAATTTGATTTATCCACTCTGCACTGCTCCATTTAATGTCTCTCAATCACACAGCTATAAAATCAGGCTGATATATTTTGAAAAGCAACCAGCCGAGAATCAAATGAAAAGACTGAAGTTCGTATACTATGCATTATAAAAGCGCGGAAAGCTTTTTACTACTACAAACTTGAAAGTTATCTTTAAAAAGCACTGGCAATATGATGTAGTTACTTGCAATACAGATCGGAACAAGGACGCAGTTTATAGCGATATTGAGTTGAAAGATCTATATCTTGATTAATTCGGGAACAGTTCATTTCGTGCCGGAGAAGAGGTGTTCTGAGGCATAGAGATCAAATGATAGCCCCACTTGGGTTTTTTTCTTTTTTTTTGGGGGGGGGTTTTGTTGGGGTTTTTTTGGGGTTTTTTTTTTTTTTTTGGGGGGGGGGGGGGTAAGAGTTTTACCGTACTCGCAACTGCATAATAAGGTCATATGAGCGCGCGGGACACAATAATCAGAAGGTAGGAAATTTTGAACTTTGCTTGGGTGGTGGCGGAAGCCGACTCTTATCGATTTTGGCCCACCAAGGGATCTTTAACGTGCGCAACTTGCCCACGGGACCTCCGAGATTTTTCGCCCTTGTCCGAAAAGACTAGGTGTAGATCTCTCCGACCATAAGATCAGGGGTGTGGCAGAAAGACAGCAGTAAGGAGCCAAGGAGTAGCTGTAGAAAGGCTCCAGAAACAGCCAGGAGCCAAGAGGAGGAGCAAAGGAGGTGAGGGGGTTGGGGCAGAAAGTGGAGACAAAAGCAGGTGACAGAACATTGTTAGAGAGCAGGAAAGGATGTGAAAGGAGAACATCTTACAGAATGTATTTCCATCGCTATCCGGATTCTAACACGGGACCTATTAAATGAGAGGCGAACTCCTTAAAGTCTAGATCACGAGAGCCC
>NW_004797286.1:1243834-1248716 GCF_000002075.1 Aplysia californica | reverse complement strand
AGAGAGAGAGGGAGAGAGAGAGAAGGAGAGAGAGAGTGAGGAACAGACCGAACTAAGGATACCAGCTCAAAGAACAGATTTAATGAAATTATATTATTTCTGAGAGAGAGAGAGAAATTTCATTATTATTATTGGGAAATGATTGAGCGAAAGAAATGTAGCGGGACATGGAAAGCCAGGAAGGGAAAAAAGTGACGATTTGAGCAGGAAGTAACCCATTTTATTTGGCAAGATCCAAAATTGCATTATATTCTTTAACCTTTATTTTGAACAGAAGTTGGGACGAGGATGGCATAAGCATCAGAGAATAAAAATACAGTAGAATGAAAAGGATTGATGGGACCTTTCAATTGTAAGAGAAGAATGTTGACATGACAACGTGAGTTTTTAACTGAAAAAAGCCCCCAGGACAAAAACAAACAAACAAACAAACAAACAAACAGTGAAACAAACAAAAAGACAAGCGAGCTGAAACATGTAAAGGACAGTCCAGCAGCTGGACCTATCAGCATCACCCTCCAACCTCCCATGTAGCACAGGAGTCTTTGACAAGCTGACCTGCTGTGCATATACAACCTTTATCAAGCCTAAACCCATCATAATATTACATGTAGGTCTGTAGCAAAGAAATAATGGGTGGTAGACATATCGAGTTATTGCCCTTTTTGACGCCCGATATCTTGAAAGATGATAGGCTGATAATTAAAACATGAAAAGCTAAAAGATAAATCCTACCATAAACAAAACAAAACAAAGCAAAAAACAAACAAGTTCGTGCATGTCTTGTAAAAGTTTGGAAGGCTTTCTTCAAGCTTAAAAGTTTTTTTTTTTTAAAAGTAGTTCACAATAGTTTTCCGAAATCAATTGTAAGCATGGAGTATTATTCAAAGGCAAGACAGATAAGACTAAATCAAATATCAAATTGCAAATTCAGTAGATTGATTTTCATTGTATTGCTCTCCCATTGACACGAAATAGACCCTTTACGAAGCGGGCTGCTCTGACTTTGCCTGTTAGGGAAAAATGGACCCAAGAGCGACACGTCTCGGGATAATAGTTATTTACAGAAACCGGACAGGTGACTGATCGTTTCAATAGTAGGCGTCGATCAACGTGTATGTTTAACAGCAAGGCCCAACGCCTAATTTGTCAAACTGAATACAAAATATAAAGAGGAAAAAAAAACAACGAGACTTGAGCCTAAACATCACAAATATTAACAGCTATACCCACTCATAGCATATCTCTCCCGAAGATAGGCACCAAATCTTTCCAATTTCTTCGTGATCCCATGAACATCTGTTAAAAATCTTGTATAAAAAGCTTGTGGGTATTAAAAAGTGGGCCAAATACGCACAAACTGATGGTACTGGCCACTTTTTGTTCTGTCTATTGTTTCAAATTCAAGATCTCAAGCGAGAGAATTTTATTTCTATTGCTTTGTTTGTCGACTTACTGCAGTTTTGTATGTTTTCATGGTTTTGAGGTCCTCAAACATTACACAGTGATCATGCTCTATTGAAAATAATATGCTCTGGAGTCAGATAGATGGCATGGTTAAGGCTAAACAATTGGTTTTTAAAAATATAATACTATGTACTAGTGCTGGTACATTCCAGTGGCAACAAATGTTTGATTAGGAAACATATGTTAGAAATAAATAGTTCAATGGAACTCCATTAATGAATGACATTAGAATCCATTCAATATATTCATGACGCAATTCGAAGACGTCAAACATCCAGACGGTCTTTCCGCGTGGTCAGAACGCACATTTAAAGAAGGGTGGTAAGACACGCCCCCTTTCTCTCTCCCCGACTAATGAGCCCCAAAGGAAAAGTCATGGGCGAGCCTGTTTACTGTAGACTATGATCAACAGTGAGAGAGAGAAAGAGAGAGAGAGAGAGAGAGAGAGAGAGAGAGAGAGAGAGAGAGAGAGAGAGAGAGAGAGAGGGGGGGGGGGGGGGGGAGAAGAAGAACACAAAATAAAATAACGAACGAATAAGACAAAAGCAAAGATTCCTAACAGCAACTAACAGGACAAGGTGACACTTTATCCCAAGTGACGTTAAGGCTGATCAGGGATTCTTTTTTTCTTTCTTTTTCTTCTGTTCCTCCGTGCTGGAAGATTTCGTCCACTGCGGGATTTTCCAGCACGCTACACCTGCCGGAAGCACAGAACCTTACGTCTACTTTTTCCAATCCCCTCGTAAATATATTTTTCTTGTTCGGGGAGGACAAACGTTTCCCGAAGTTGTGGACATTAACGCGTCTGTTTTACAGTTCTAAATGAAGACAAATTGGTGGTCTTCGCGCTGATATGGATTTTGACCTCAAAGCAGGATAGTCACCAACACTGGTTGGGTGAACTGGATTTTAAAAAAAATTATTGTTGTTGAAGGTTGCTCTAAAGCTGGATACAAAATGGGTCAACTTAACTTAGCCCAAATTGTGAAAGTAATTTTTCAAACTAAATACCTTACTGGACATAAAACAGTGGGTTTTTTTTTAAAAGCGTAGCACTTCGTTCTCCTAAATCATGGGTCACCAAACTATGGTCTTCCCGTTAGATCCGGTCCCCTGGGACAGTCCGTCTGGGCCGCTGTCATGTTGCCTAGCGGGGAAAACGAAGAGCTTTTTACGATATGTTTGTCGCGAGCTCAGGACATAGTCACCAACAGAATTCCATCTTTACGTTGAACTCTACTCTGGAAATTAGTATCTAAATGTGTCTATATACATTTCATAATTTTTGTGTGTTTTGTATTTTTCGTATTGATGAATCAGTAGGTTTGTTGATTTTTTGTTAAAAAATATATGTCAGTGTTAGTTTATGGAACAAAATAATAATCAGGTCCGAGCTCTGCATTCTCTCAATTTCCCGACTCCTTTTGGAAAAAAAGTTTAGCGTTCCCTGTCCTAAATGGACACCATACCATGAGAGAAAAAGAAAGGGAGGGAGGGAGGGAGAGGGAGGGAGGGAGGGAGGGATGGATGGATGGATGGATGGATGGATAGATAGATAGATAGATAGATAGATAGATAGGTAGATAGATAGATAGATAGATAGATAGATAGATAGATAGATAGATAGATAGATAGATAGATAGATAGATAGATAGAGAGAGAGATAGAGAGGTAGAGAGATAGATAAATAGTACAAACGTAATTAAAATGGTTATACTTTAACTTTAGCATTTTGTATAGTTTTAAGAGACCCGATCTTGTCTCACATAAAATAACATTTCAAACGCTAAACTGTTTCAAAAACAATCTCATTTCAAGTACTAATGTATCTAAATATGGCACTTGAGTACCCTTGCACTGGGAGAATGGAAACATAATTTTTCTTACCCCCACATTTTCTCCCATCCCCCCCCCCCCCCACACACTTTTCCAAGAAAAAAAAAATGTACTCAAACCTTACCAACATGGGAGCTGAAAGTGGCCTACTTTTCTTTAAGTGTTCTACTTTATAGTCGCTAAACTCAATCTCGAACGTCACGCAACCACTGATTTGAATCGTAGGAGCAGGACCTACAGGGGCCAAGCATCACGTGCCCACGAGTCGTTTCGATCCCTTTGTTTTCAATGTGTCCCCCCTCCCTCCCCCTGGGCTCCTGTTAATAACCTTCCGCTGTGACCAATTACTCCTATTTGGGTTATCCTTTCCTCCCCATTCCTTCCTCACCACATCTCTTCCCTTCCCCAATGGACTATAAGCCCCCCCCCCTACCCCCGTGCCCACCCACCCCTCATTCACATCAAGCTAAAAAGTGCCACTAATATCTTGTGATAGGAAACTGATTGGCCTAGTAAGAGACCATTCAATTGGTGCCATGCTGTACTAAGATGTGGATGTCCCCTTTTCAAACCCCAAAAGAGTCAACCTGAAATTTAAAGTCTTCGGTGAATTGCCCAGTTGGCTCGATCCCATCGAAAACAGACGTTGAGTAGGAACACGTACCCCCTAAACAAATTCCATAACGTTTTTAGCGATGCTAAACCCATACAATACAAAATACTACTGACGTGACGAAAAAGCACTTTCTATTTCCAATAATATATTCGATACCGCACTTCCTACTCTCACAAAAAGATATAAAGGCGTCGAAAGACTGAAATATTCCTCAGTTCCTCGATAGACTCAAGGCCTTCGCAGACTTTCACAGAAGAAGGTCACACTGGTCCTAAGGATGAGCAGCGTACACCCCCCCCCCCCCATACACGCACAAACAATACACACCCGTTTGGTTTACAAAGCTTTATTGGTCCAACATGTCAATGTATTATATACACCTTATGTGTCCAGCTTCAAAAAAAAAATTATTGTTGTTGAAGGTTGCTCTAAAGCTGGATACAAAATGGGTCAACTTAACTTAGCCCAAATTGTGAAAGTAATTTTTCAAACTAAATACCTTACTGGACATAAAACAGTGGGTTTTTTTTTTTTAAAGCGTAGCACTTCGTTCTCCTAAATCATGGGTCACCAAACTATGGTCTTCCCGTTAGATCCGGTCCCCTGGGACAGTCCGTCTGGGCCGCTGTCATGTTGCCTAGCGGGGAAAACGAAGAGCTTTTTACGATATGTTTGTCGCGAGCTCAGGACATAGTCACCAACAGAATTCCATCTTTACGTTGAACTCTACTCTGGAAATTAGTATCTAAATGTGTCTATATACATTTCATAATTTTTGTGTGTTTTGTATTTTTCGTATTGATGAATCAGTAGGTTTGTTGATTTTTTGTTAAAAAATATATGTCAGTGTTAGTTTATGGAACAAAATAATAATCAGGTCCGAGCTCTGCATTCTCTCAATTTCCCGACTCCTTTTGGAAAAAAAGTTTAGCGTTCCCTGTCCTAAATGGACACCATACCATG
>NW_004797286.1:1237770-1243734 GCF_000002075.1 Aplysia californica | reverse complement strand
AAGAGAGAGAAAGATAGATAGATAGAGAAAGAAAGTTATACAGAGAGAAGAAGAGGGAGAGAGAGGGGAGGAAGAGAGAGGGAGGAAAAGAGAGAGACAGAGAGAGAGAGACACACACACACACACACATACACACTGTTGTGAGAGAGACACACAGAGAGAGAGAGAGAGAGAGAGAGAGAGAGAGGGAGGCATTTCTCAAAAGCAGTGGCGGATCCTACTTTAAAGTTAATGAAGTTAACTCTGCAGGGCTCTTGATCCCAGAGATGCCCCTGAAAAAATATATTTCGTTTTTAATGAGTATAATACCAAATTGCTGTTCGTCGCAAGGGGTCCCAGTAATAACGTAACCTTCAGGGTCCCCCCTTCCCCCCAAAATCCAGAAAGGAATAACGAAACCCTGCCACTGTTTAAGAGTATTTGAGCAGAAACTAGACTTAATCTCAAGAGCGACAGCCTGCCTCATTTGTCTTATAACAAGGCGGCAAACCCCTTATTAGGATAGGATTTGGGTGGTAATAGTATTACATGTCATTTAAACAAGAAAACTGAGCCAATTTGCAAAAATAAACTGAACAAGTTAAACTACGTCTAAGGGCACAAAAGCGACTTGGAACAGGAAAGGCGAAGAGAAGCCTGCCAGACATAATTATGGGTATATATAATGTTTGGAATCAATCTGCCCATGCAGCTGTTAGTGGGATCTCCAGAATCGGGGGCTATTGACGATAAAAACCAATATTTGAAAATGGCCTTAATAAAATTATATATTGAGCTCCATTTAAAGACAGTAAAAAAGCGGGTTAAGATAAATTGAAAATTTAATTGATCGCAAACCGAACGTCAAGTTCCTTCGAGCCACGCAAACTAGATTTCAGCCTGCGCATCACCTCTTCAAATTTAGCTATCTGTATCTATTTTTAATTTCCTTTTCAATGTAGGATTTTTTTTATGCTCCCATCGACTTTAATGAAGATCATCTAGAAAGAGGGCGTCAATACCGCCTATCATGGCCACCCGTGTAGAGGTTATAATATTCTAACATCCCACGGAAAGACCAAGATGCTCGATTAAAATTATTCCCACTCGGGAATCGATCTCGTGTCTTCTGCTTGCGACAGCCAAGCGTTTAACCGCTACGCCAGTTTGTATGTATTATAGCCGTAAAACTCTTACAACAAAAAAAAAAGATGCCGCTTGAAAGTAGGCAGCTTAACATGTGTTTGCAAAAGGACTGGGTTGTTACTAAAGTGTGAATAAAATGTTAATTGTGTGCTAACGAGGCGAGTGTCCAATATACTACACATGATTCAGGTTATCCACCCAGTAATTATTTTTTTAAAAGAGCCTCAAAACAACTAGACGGTTCCAAAAAAATGTTTAACAAATAAACGCAACAAATTTTGATTTTGAAAGTCTAAGGACGCTTGTTTTATGATTTTAAAAAAAGGAAAAGAAACGTTACATTATTCTCAAAAGAACATGATATGCATGCTTTATTGTTCGCTTTCAAAAAAATTGAGCGTTAAAGGAAACTAAGTTTTAGCTATGCACCATACACACTAGTGCCGAAATGAAATCTTTAATAAAGGAGCCGACGCGGAAGCAAGTTCGCTACAGCAATATCGCTTGTCTGAGGTTTTCTATCAGGCCTCTGCAGAGCCCCCTGGCTACATGGTTATGTGGCTTGGCCTCTGTTTACATTTTTTAACTTCAGCTTCCTTCAAGCCTTTTCATAAAGGACACTGTGTATGGAGACAGTTGAGCATCTCCCTCCCCCATTTTCCAGTCCCATTCTTCTCTGCTCTCTCTGTCTCCCCTCCCCCGTTCCCAATTTAGCACCCCCTCCAACATTTCTGCTTCATTCTCTGCATCTGTGTCTGTTTGTCTTTGAACTTCTCCCCTCTTCTCTCTTTCTCCTTTTTTCCCTTCCACCCCTTTTAAACTGTCATTGTTCAGTTTCTTTTACAAATTCCCAATCACACAAACGCATTTCAAGTGTTAACGAGACCTCAGTACTTTTATTCTAGGCTCTTCTTTTGTCCCCTCTTTTGACCGTCTGCACCAGAGATACTGTATGGGCTCTGATTTTTATTCTCCGGCTCGTCCTCTGTCCTTTTGGTTTTCTTTCTCTTCACCCACTCGTTCTCTGTGTTTATTTTTCGCGATGTGTCTTACATATGAGTGTCTGTGTACGCGAATGTGTGTGTGTGTGTGTGTGTGTGTGTGTGTGTGTGTGTGTGTGTGTGTGTGTGTGTGTGTGTGTGCATGCACTCGTGCGTGTTTGCAAGGGCGAGTATTTACTCGGATGCTCACGAAGCTCGATCGCACATTCATGCAATAAGTCTGACTTACCAAGCAAAGCTTGCTCTAAGAAACCAGCAGTACCAGTGTGCTGTGCTCATGTCACTCTCGATCCAGCCAAGCATTCCCCACGATCCCCCTTGCCTTCTAGGTGTTCTCATGAATTACTCACGATATGAGATACAGGAACATGTAAGCGAAAGGACTACACGCGCGTGTATTATGAAACATGCAGGACATATAGAATCAGCATCTTTATAAACAACTCTTTGAAACATGAACCGGCTATTGAAATAGTCCTTTTGAAGTTAAAAAAAATGATTGGGTAGGCTCAGAGACGAACGACAGGCAATTGTAAATGTTGACAGCAGCATTTCTGTGGTATCTTGAATAATGAATGAACTGGGCATGTCCAATAAAGGCAGCGTTAAAGGAGAAAAGAAGCATGATATGCTAGGCTGAAAGGGTGGTGAGTGTGGGTGTGCTTTGGGGGTGGGGGTGGTGGTGGGTAGTGTTCTGCAACGCTTCGGACCTCAGTTGAAGTTTTTATATTAAAATGAACAAGTAACTGAAAGGCGCTATACCGTTTGAGAAATTGTCCTCCTCTGAATAATCATTCTAGCATTTGCTTCAAAGATATAAATTCTGTATAGAACACACACCACTCCCTTTAAAACACCGCCCCCCCCCACACACACACAAAGAAGGCACTTGTATCTGTGATCGATCGGTTTGACGCTTTACCATTGCACGCAGAAGACCTGAGTTCGATTCCCGTTTGAGAAAAATTATATTGAGTATCTTAGTCTTTTTGTTGGGACGTTTTATCCCTCTCAGCCCGGGTTCCCTGGTAGGTAAGGTCGAAGCACACCTCCTAACTAAATGATCTAAATTGTATCAATGGGGGAGTAAAAAAAACAACACAATAAACAACGACACAAAACAAAACAAACAAACAACAAATCTAAAGAACACCCAAAGAAGTGTTGCCACTAGGCACTGTCTCTCTTGAGAACGTTGCAATTCGTAACGTATCTCTTGTAGCGGAGTGCCTTATTACATAACATTGGTATACCTGGATACCTGGAGGTGTCATCTCTGACTCAGAGGTTGGCGTGTATTGACCCTCCATCTTTCACGGTCGCGAGCTGCCTTTGCACATTCTGCCATACCCAATCCAGTCCATGATGCAATCTCCTTAATAATGTAAAAAGTATTTGCCGGCAGGTCTTAACAATTAGAAACTGACTTCATAGATGAGTCGCGTGTCTATTCTACCAGAGGCGAAGCGTCTGTATAATCAAATAATCATTGCTTCCCTTCCTAATTTTGCAACGTTGTCGCAGTCAAATTCACCCATAGACGTAAACCTCATAAATTAAATGTAAAAAGACGTTCATAATCACCAATGAACAATAGACTATGCCTAACCTTCAAAACCGTTTCATTGCCACAGAAATAGCCTGTTCGCCCCTATCGGGCCACTCCATAAGCAGTCACAAGCTTTGATTAAGTAAGCTTAAAGTGAGGCTGGAAGAGTCTACCAATAGAGTTGAAGGGAACATGTGCATAGCAGTCAAAACTGTTTCATTGCCGCATATACCCTGTTCACCCCTTTAGAGTCACAGTTATAAGCACCCACACTCGCTGATTATGTAAGCTAACTATTACATTGGTCGAGTCTACCTCACAGATGTGAGGGGAACTAACTCCTAATAATATCTTGACTGCTGCCTGTGCTTGTTTTTTTCCTCGACTCTTTAACGTCCTATAATCAGATCATGACCTCGATTATGACTCCGGCTCCTGGTCGCGAAATGCTAGACAAAACAACAGCCAAATGTGAAATAAAAAATTAATAATTGGCATGCTCTACCCAAGTGTTTCGGCTGTCTGGTATAACATGCCATTGTAGTACTGACATCTCTGCTTCTTTCCTTGGAGTTCGTGTGTTCAAATCTTATGTTAAATTTAAGGTTAGTTAGAATAAATGTTTAATGAAATACTTTCCCGATTATTTTAGCGGTTGAATATGCATACAACATGAATTCATGATTTGTTTTCATTCACAACTAAGAGTTGCCGCCTCCAGTGCCAGTAAGATTCTTGTGACATGTGTGAGTGTGATATCTCCAGGCCCTACCTGGTCCCATCTCACTTTGATTACCCTGTCAAACAAGTCAGCCTTCGCCCCTGTTCTACATCATGGACACTGAGCATCGAATAGAGCTTTTTCGGGTTGTTCTCGGTTCAAGAAACCAACATTTTTATACTCCAAACAGATATATTTTTTATAGGAGTCACGTGCAATACCAAGCCATAAAAAGTAAAGGCATGCGGACAGCACATTATGAGACATAGTGTCAGCTTAGTTTTTACAGAGAAAATTATAATGTCTGTTCCGGTTAGTTACACAGAAATCATGGGATTATGCTCGCTTCTCCTTTAAAGTGTACGTTTTTTCCCTTCCTAATCCTTACGTCGTTTTAAACAGAATGTGTTTTTTAAAGAAGAGATTAAAGGTTGTCAATCCAGAAAAAGACCACTCGGCTAAAAAGGTACACACGCAAAACAACTCAATAACTGATCTTTCAAGGCGAATAAGTGGTAACACTTGCCGCTACGTCTCAAATATTTCCCTCCCTCTTTTACACGATATAACTGACAATACCGGGAATAGCCATAGGGCAGCCCCGTTTGAGATGTAATTTACGCATCTATTCAAAATGAAATATACGGCAAATCGCAAAACCGTTCAATACTATTATTATCTATCTTTAAAAAGAGGTTCCTGAAGACGTTGGAACAGTCCTTTCACTTAGCCTATGTCACTAGAGAAAAGTTTGAAACGTACCCCCCCCCCCCTTTCATGACCAGCCCTCTCAACCACCTCCCAACCTCCTCTCATCCACTCCCATCCTTTCTCTGTCCACCCATAGTAACATTTTAAAATCTAGTAGCAAGTGATAATAATATGTCTGTGTAAAAGGCGCTCTCACGCTTTCTTTTACATACTTCATAATCTCAAAAATGAAAATTTGAAGTGTGTGATATGATTTAATATCGGTGAAAATTATAATCTATTTTTACGAATTCATTTAGTTGGGCGTTTCACCATCTCACTAAAACACAACGAATGCTGTTAACGAAATTTTGGCCAAAAACACTGAAAAACTAAAGTTACTATGTTTACTTCTTTTGATATGTAACCAAAAATAAATGTACTTCTTTGCCCTCAAATGTTTACCTTAAAAAGGTTTTCAAAGTGATGTTGATTTTGTCTTGCACACCCCAATTACATTAGACTTAACACTACGAGAGCATAATGTACTTGACATAACCGAAAATAGGTGTAATTGTCCAACAGAACAATGCTAGAGTCTATTTTTAAAATAGAAATAAAAGTATGTATTTAGAAGTAACTGTTTTCAATGAAAACAGCAGTTGCAAAAGACAAGTTTCAGAATTGTAGAACTGTCCGATGTAGACGTTGCGAACGAGGGTCAAGTGGAATTAAAGCAACTGTATAAAGTGAATAATACTGTTATTACCATTCACGTCTTCTTCTTCCTTTTTTTTCTTCTTCTTCTTCTTCTTCTTCTTCTTTTTCTTCTTCTTCTTCTTCTTCTTCTTCTTCTTCTTCTTCTTCTTCTTCTTCTT
>NW_004797286.1:1235460-1236682 GCF_000002075.1 Aplysia californica | reverse complement strand
AGAGAGAGAGAGAGAGAGAGAGATGGAAGGGGTTGTGTATCTGGAGGAGGGTGGTATGTGTTCGTGAGAGAAAAACAGTGAAGACGGAGAATTAAAAAAAAAAACCATGGCCTGCACACAATAATATGCGTCTTATACTATGTACTATTTATGTTGTAAGAAATTTTGCGAGTGAGATTTCCCTTAGGGGTAAATACGTTTCTTTTTGTAATCTCTTCTTATCTTATCATATTAATGGATTCTGCATATTTGATTATTTCAACTGAGCATATTATCGATTTGCGTTTGTAAAATTAGTTGGAAAGTAATATGAAATCGATGTTTGTTACCGCCATTGCGTAAAATGAGTGATTGGTTTTAATGAAAACAAGAGCCATAAAAGAACACGTTCAATAAAAACGGCACGGAGAAAGATTTCTTCTATACGATTGTCCATGTATGGCGACTCAGTGCTGGTCTTCAACCAGAAAGCTGTGAGTTTAATGTCTGACACCGCCACTAAGGGTAGATTCTTGAAATCATTATGCTTAGTTCGTTCGAATACACATCATTTGTTCGAGTCGTAATATGTAAATGATAGATTTAAGCGCCTAACAGGCTTGGTATGCTCTCCTGACAATGTGAACAAAAGTGTTTTTATGCCCCTATCGACACAGTCTGGGTCGTTTGGGAGACAGGTTTATAACCTGCCTGTAGGGACCAGCACGAGCAGAGAGGATGCAATGTCCCAGCAGAAAGACTGAGATATGCGACACAAATTCTCCCCACGCGAGAATCAAACTCGAGTCTTCTGCGTGAGATGGCGAAACTCCTGGCTGCTACATCGCAGACGCCGGTTTACAAGTTGGGATGGTTAATTAAAATACACCGAGTGGCTAAGGGGGCTGTGAAGTCTTGCTACTATATGACCTGAAAGGGTACGCCCACTACAGATCAGGTAAGAAATTCCCCCCTTGCTGATTCATATCTAGTAGATCGCCTTTAGAGCAGCTGGTTGCAAACTTGTTGAACTCGAAAAATCTCCAGGTCTGGAATACTTCCTCTTTACCCGAGACCCTGACTCTAGCAACAAGTGCCCTCCAAGGACATAACCCTTTAAAAATCATCAAGAGGTTCAACTCCAACTAATCAAATGGGAAAAAAAGAAGAAAAACATGGCCCTACGTAAGCGCTTCCGTCAAAACGCACAAGAAACGAAATTTGAGCAGACGCCTTTGATTAA
>NW_004797286.1:1213780-1227468 GCF_000002075.1 Aplysia californica | reverse complement strand
CCCCTCCCCCTCCTCCTCCTCCTCCTCATCATCATCATCGTTATCACCATCATTATCATCATCCCCATTATCACTATTCTGTCGGTATTGTATGTAGCAGTAGTTGTAAAGTACATGGTGACGTCGACGACAGCTTTGTGTCAAAGCTACTCCCCTTGCAGTTTGAGTTCAACGTTTTCGAATTTCATAGTATACTCATTGTTTGTTTTTTGATTTTGCAAGAAATTCATGGCACTAGCAACACAATTAATTTAAATATGTTCCATAGATTAGAGGTCTGACTTGATAGTAACACAAAGAAAAGAAGGGGGGAAGATAGGGACGACAGACGTTTCATAGAAAAGAAGGAGAAAACCACACCAGAGCACCCATCTATCGCCTACTTACCCTTTGTAAATAAAGTATCAATTGGTAATCTTTGATCCCACCATCTAATTTTTTAAATCAATATGGGCTTTTATGCTATGTCAAAATAAGCCTCAAATGTGTACTAGTACAACCCATTTCCTTTTTCTCATTCCAGTTTTTTTTACGGGTAGGAATCCAAAATTCGGGATGAAGTGAGAACTGAAAATTTCAAAACAAATTTGAAAACAGCAAAATTGATTCCGTGCAATTATACGGTAAACTCCGAGGTTAAATTTTATTCTAAGAATACTAATCGGATAACATGGCAAGCTTCGATGGTTATTGACTACCTGATCCCTTAAAAACATGTGCGTTTTCGGATCGATTCACGTCATAATAATATGACATCAAAAAGTTCTCCAAATCACTTCGTATTTATTCCCTATTGCAGGGATTGGCATTAGTCATAACGACCAATTTTGTGTCCAGAAGGTCATTCAACTCAAGCAAAACAAACTAACAACTTCTCCTGAGAATTCGAACCCCTAGCGGTTTATCGGGAGAAAGGGGGGATACAGTGTGCACGGTTCCCAAAGGATTAAATCTTCTCGAGGACAAACAGGGACATGCGTCGGCTACATCATTAACGTCCCTAGGACAATGCTTGGGACATAATGCTCAGATTCTGTCTGTGCTTCAAAAGAACAATAATGCGTTGTAAAGTTCTACAGTTCAGCCTCATTAGACTACTGACTTATTCATGGTACGTACTCTCTGAGCCCTTAGGGAACAAAATCTGAAAATGAAATCGATACGGATATTTCATTTGAGTGCCACATTTATAGAACCATATATCATTACTTTGTCACGTAGCCTACAGTTCGAAGTGTTACAATTTTTAAAAATTAATATAATTTGTGTGACTTTTTATTTATTCTTCCCCTTCCATTAGCTTCTCCCCGTATGCTAGCGGCATACATAAAAAACGTTTTCATGAAAAAGCGATTAATTCACTTTTAAAACCACATTACATTGATCTCCAGGCCTGCTCAGAAATGTGAGGATTTTTCTTCCCCCGCCCCTCCCCCACAGCCCCCAAAAACCACCTCTGATCTCCTATCTGATCCCATCGGTTTATTCTACAATGACACACAGAAGGTATATTTACCAACAATTTCTTTGTGTTTGTTTTCCTTTCCTCTTCCTACCTTTGTTAATACATTGTATCCCATGGTTCCTGCCCACACAGACCTGCGTTCAGCCCCCGACATGAGAACCAGTTACATTATTCATAAGCACCACAGGGATTGGCCATGTTACGGTGTTGAACAGGTCGCGCTGTCCACTCAAATGTTGTCTTGAATGAACCAATCACCTGTGAGGTATACCATACAGGTTACACTGAACCAATAATTCACGTTTTTTACTGTGCGCTCTATTTTGCCATGCTGGCAAGTCACGCACATCTTCAAAACTTACAGTATGTTGTAAGTGTGGCGCCTGGTTCACAACTGAAGACATTTGTATTTGGGTATGGCTGGTGATACTTTGAATAAGATGCCTTAAAAAGGTAAGTTCGCCTATAACCATCATCATTGCTTTTCTCACCCTGCACCAGGGTACAGGCCACGGACAAACACCCTCCACTTTTCTCTATCCTGGGCTAGCCTCTTGATGTTATTCCATGTCTCCCACTTTTCTGTACATCGATTTCTGTGATTCTTCTCCAGGTTCCACGAGGTCTTCCCCTTGATCTCTTGAACTGTGGGTTCCAATCCAAAACTTTCTTTGTTATGCAGCTGCCTGACTTCCTGAGAGTATGTCCAATCCATCGCCACCGCCTTCTTCCTACCTCATCCCCGACCGGGATCTGTCCTGTTTTCAGCAACACTTCCACATAAGTGACCCTGTCTGTCTATCTGATCCTCAGTAACTTTCTTAGCTCTTTATACACGTCTGTGATGCGTTCCATGCCTCACATCCATATAACAGGACCGACTTCACGTTTGAATTAAAAATCCTCAGCTCTGTTCGAAGTGAGATCTCTCTGGTCTTCCAAATCCTATCCAAAGATATGAAAGCAGCCTATGCTTTTCCATTGCGGGACTTTATTTCAGCACTTCCCTCTCTGTCAATTATGCTCCCAAGATAGCAGAAGGATTCAACGTTTTCTAGGGCCTTTCCTTCTATTGTGACCTGCTCCTTTCGTTGTGCATCTGTCCTGAGGACCTTTGACTTCCCGGGATGGATCCTCAATCCAAAAGACTCCGATAAACTGTTAAATACTGAAGTCTTTGCTTGCATCTGTTCCTGGGTGTGCGACAGAAGCGCCAAGTCGTCTGCAAAATCCAGATCGTCCAACTGTGTCCATGGTGTCCACTGTATACCATTTCTGTGTCCTCTGGTGGTTTACTTCACCAGCCAGTCGATTGACAATAGGAAGAGGAACGGTGATAGTAAGCATCCCTGTCTCATTCCAGTTTTGATGTCAAAGCTGTCCGTGAGCTGGCCATCATGTACAAATCTGCAACTTGTCCCTTCCCCTATAATCACCAAGTATTAAATTCCGCCTTACAAAATGGGCGTGAAAATCACACCACACCAAACCAATTAGCACATAACAACTTAAAATAGATATATAAAATTAAGTTGCAAAATAAAAACAATTACCGATGTGCACTCCGTACCACCCCCTTAGCAACATTCACAGCTCCAGGCCTTTGGGTTAGCATTATGTCGCTATTAGGCTGTAAGACAATTTGCTCTTGTGTGGATACTGTCTTTTGTTTCTGTGACGACCTCTGTGTGCATTAGTTGTGGGCCGCTATGAGTCACCCGTCAATCCTTCAGGCACAAGTCTGTTTCGGACGTTGGTAACCATTGTGGGTCAGCCAGCCATATCTGAAGTCAGTTCCTTTGAAGATCTTGTCATTTCATTCTTTCAAAGTCTGTTTGTAGATAGACTACTGTTCGGGTACTGCTTTTAGGTAAAACATGAATGTAGGTGCATCGACACAATTTAGATCATTAGGTTTTGTAAAAATGGCTAATATAATCTTAATTACATCTTTACAAGATCGATAAAGTACAAAATGTAGAGATAATGAGTTCACTTTTTATTTCCTTCAAAACAAAGATAAACAAACAGACAGATACATACACACACATAAATATACATATACACATGCACACATGCAAACTCATTCTCACACGAGCACACACATACAGACATTCAGATTCAAAAACAAAATATGAAAAGAATAGAGGATTCTCTGATGTAAATAAATAAATTGTATTTATATTGATGTATTGTCACCCCCCCCTCTTTCTCTCTCTCTCTCTCTCTCTCTCTCTCCTCTCTCTCTCTCCCCCTTTCTCTCTCTCTCTCCTCTCTCTCTCCTCTCTCTCTCTCTCTCTCTCTCTCTCTCTCTCTCTCTCTCTCTCTCTCCTCTTTCTGTCTTTCCCTTTCCTCTTTACTCCAACTGGTTTTTTGACAAATTACTTTAGTCTAGCTCGGCAAGATTCAGACACAAGCAGGAAACGGGAAAGTAGGATTAAATTATTGAAGCAGAAAACAATATTGGAAGCATTCTCGAAAACGGAGCCTCCTCCGTCCTTACCAGTCAAGCTCATAAATAACAGCACGTCGGCAGCCTGTGTTGTTTTCGCAGTGGAGAGCAATATTTTATATCCCTTGGAAACACGTAAAACACCAAATCAGTCATCAGCGTTTTAATATAATCTCTGGTATGTTAAAAAAAGGAGAAATACGCAACATTTGTTACTAATTGGCCAGGGTTGTTAGCTCCACATTCATCAGGGAGCTCAGCACGAGTCGCCAAAAGAACCAACACTTAGCTCTGAGGATGATCTAAGCTATTGCAATTTTTTACTGCTTGAGGTGGACGTGGGTTTTTTCATTGTGAAGGCTAGAAATCCAGAAACCCTGTCTATGTCTTAGAGGTTAGTGGGTTGTGGCCAAGGTGGTGTGTAGGAGGTGGGAAAGAGAAGGGAGGGGTGCGTGAGTAATACACAGACACACACAAGAACACCAGCAGGATGAGTGTCTCTACTCTGGGTGTCAAAGTATCAATTCGAAAGAAAAGTTTGATTTCAGGCTGCTTTATTCAAAACATTGCATCCTTAAAAAAGAAGATTCAAGGATTTGTGAGACATTTTGGTAACTGGCAGGAGATGAATATTAAATTAATTAACAATTAGTGATAGTTGTTATAAGGTGTGCACTTGCTCGGCTAGATCATTTTAAAACAGTTTTATCTGGTTTCATATTCTTGTTTGGCTAAACTAGATTTGTATGAGTTGTTTCAAAGACGGACCCCAAATTTTGTGGCCTCTCTTATTTTTTTGCTGAACAGAATCTTCATTATGACCGTGGTTAGATGCATTCCTGCTGGTAGGACAGCGAACTATTGGAAAAAAAAACCCTAACATTTTTAATGTAGGTTTTTAAACACCCCGATCTAGAATTTAGATATTTAGTAGGCAAGTTTCTAACGTGCCTATAAGGGCCAACACGCGTTGAGAGGAATACAACATCCCAGCAGAAAGACCGAGATCTTCGGCATAAATTCTCCTCACTCGGGAATCCAACTTGAGCTTTCTGTGTGCGTCAACGGACGTCGGTGACTATTTTGGTACCGACATGCGCGCCAGGAAGATCGGATACCGGCCGCTGATTATGTCAACTTAATGGCAAATATTTCAGAAACTGTCGAACATGGACTCTCAAGCTTTTGCAGAATGACTTATATCAATTTGTCGTAACTGGTCAATATTTTTGTAAACACCTGTTTAGAAAGTTCCTTAATAAATGCTAATAAAAAATCCAAATGGGTGGTTTCTATCAATTTTAAAAGGTTTACAATTGGGGCAATATCGCTTTTAAAAGAAAGTCGTCAATGTTTTTTCCAATCTCGACATTATGCTTATGGAACGCTTGTTTGGAGAACCTTTAAGGCAAAAATGTGTTCACTTTAAAATTAATTTCTTGTAACAAGTTTTGCCACTAAAAAGTGTAATTGGTGAGCTTTGACGTAAGCCAAACGCGTATGAAGAATGTGTGTGAAATACAGAAATGCTGTGAACACTCCCATTTTTTGCGTGGAGGAGATTTATAGTATTGTATATAATATTAAAATGGAAATTAAAAAAATCTAACCTCAATTATTGTGGAAAGTTATGTTTAAGTCAAAACCTTTTGTGCAAAGTATGGGTGACATTGATCAACTCGTTAAATAGATATTTGAGAGTAAGTTGCGCCACGAGTTTCAGACCGCACTATAAGTCTTCAAGGAAGATGTTCAAGAGAAAGAGGTGGAGGAGCATGATTAAACCATGATAGGGTTTTAGAAATACATAACCAACGAAACCCGCCTCAGTGTTGTAGTGTCAGACGAATACTTCTAACTGTGAAATGGCGTGGGCGTAATTTAATTGTGTTACCTTCCACCCTGCCAATCGCTACGTTGAGGAGCAAATGTTTTCGAATGAATGCAAATTAAGCTGTCTTTCAGTTTGCACATACTTTCATCAACACATTTTATTTCTATCATTATTGAGATCTTTGCTTGTGTTTTGTAAACATCAAGCGCTAGTCGAGAAACAGATTTTAATTTCGCATCACAACCTCTTCACTCGTTTTCAGTCTGTGAATAGGTCACACTATTTTATACACCTGATTCTTTGCTTGCGTCCATTGTCTAGCTCTTCTCGTGACGTCCATTGTCCCTCTTAAACGTTTCATGTCACTCGCTGCGCTCTTGCTTTGATGTGACTTTTTAGAGGAGGTATTTGATAAGGACAAAGAAAAGTTAAAACGAAGGTAGATTGTGTTTACTGTCTATTCTTTCAGTTTTTACTCTTTTGTACCCTGGAAAACAAGGACCAAGTTGATAGTGACAAATTTCACTCTTTGAATTGCACTTGTTTGTAAATAAGAGATTAAAAAGGAGAGACAGAAAGAGAGAGAGAGAGAGAGAGAGAGAGAGAGAGAGAGAGAGAGAGAGAGAGAGAGAGAGAGAGAGAGAGAAAGGGGGGGGAGAGAAAGAGAGAGGAAGGGAGAAAATGAGGGAAAGATTGAGGGAGAGTGAGAGAGATAGAAAGATAGAGAAGAGACCTGTAGAGAGAGAGAGAGAGAGAGAGAGAGAGAGAGAGAGAGAGAGAGAGAGAGAGAGAGAGAGAGAGAGAGAGAGAGAGAGAGAGAGAGAGAGTGTGAGTGTGTGTGTGTGTGTGTGTGTGTGTGTGTGTGTGTGTGTGTGTGAGAGAGAGAGAGAGAGAGAGAGAGAGAGAGAGAGAGAGAGAGAGAGAGAGAGAGAGAGAGAGTGTGTGTGTGTGTGTGTGTGTGCCTCCGAAAGGCCACACAAGGGGGCTTACTTCAAGAAAATGTCCCAAACAAATGCTGGGCGACAATAAAACTATCGATTTACATTTTTACCCAGAATTCAAAGACAGGCAGTGCAGAAAGGAAAAAGACGAGTTCATGAAAATACCCGAGCCGGACAACTCTGCTGGAGAAACAGGAGTGCAGATATTATAGTGTGTCGGGACATAACAGTAAATGGAGCATCGTAAAAAAAAACAACAACCAACTAACAAACCTCAATGAACCCCCCCCCCCCAACAACAACAACTACAACAACAACAGCAACAAATGAACAACCAAAACTGCAAGATCGTCTACGGCGTGCGGGGAAGAAATGTATCTGTATTATTCACAACTTGCTATTAAATGCTATTACACCGAAAGCACAAGTCCTGCGAGAAAACCAACTACGTCTATCATATCATTGTATTATTCATGAAATACCGGTACAAACCGAATTTTATTACACGACGTAACATTTTAGCTTTTCAAAGTAAGAGAAGTATAGAGATAGCAGAATATTAGTTTTTAGAACGCGTTTCTTCCTCTTATTTTGCCGTTTGATCTCAGTGTCCCATTTCTCCAGTCTGTTTCAGTCACTTGCTCTTTTAAAACCCTTTTGCTTTAACGCTTCGGTACTTGCGTCTTTTTTTCCAATTCCCGTTTTCCATTTTTCTACCCTCTTAGAACAGTCTTTTCATTCGATCTGCTTCCATTTGTCCCCTTGCCCCTGTTTTATTTTCCTTTTTTCCCCCTCTTCTTCAGCTTTTCTCTCATCTCTTCGCTCTTCTTTACTTATGTTTATTTACCGGTAGGCATATCCCCCCCCCCCTTGTTTCATCCTTTTTTTTCAGAGAGATTGTCGGGGTGACATCAAGGTCTGTTCCTTTTTTCCCTTTGACTTCTCAAATATTTCCTTTCAAACCTTATACCACATTCTGGATCATGTTCAATAAGCTATCTGAAACACAAGACACACGAATAAATGGCGAGAATGAAACTGACGTAAAAATGAAAGGAAAGAAAGCACGTCATGAGACATACTAAGAGTAAGGGTTATGTTTGTATATGAGCGGGAAAAGGGAGGTTCCCGGATGTCTCTCCATCTTAGCCCGGGAGGAAGGGGGGGGGGCGTGGAGGGACAGTGTAGAAATATAAGGCTCCCTCTGCATTCACGAACACTGTTTATCCCCATTCTAACAAGAACAACACCTGTCACCATCAGCCAGGACGTTTTGATTTCTCCTCCTCGTCTCCCTCGGGTAATAATAATATGAAAAAAAATGTCGTTGGAGTAGTGGCCCTTTGAGGTTGTTGAAATCCATAAAGCAGACAGTCAGACGCACGGTAAAGTGTGGAATAAAGGCAAGGCTTGAGTATAGGGCTTAGCCTCCTAAGATGCCCTTTCTAAATGGGCGCCCCTCTCACGTACAGGAACAGGGTGTTAAATAAGAGTCTCTGAACTGCCAATCTCCAATGAGTAATTTTAAAATCTTCAAAAGTGCATATTGTGTCTGAAGCATTCTTTTATGTGTTCTTCGTGTCTTGAGTGAAGGTAGGCGTTTGGGCGACACGTATTTCCATTCAAACTGTCAATTCAACTTAAAGTCCCAAACACATCGTAGGAGGCAAAAGGGTGGTTTGAAACAGACTGAGAAAACATTTTTTGAGCAGCTGACCTAGGACGCTTCTCAACTCGCTTGTTAAGTGTTATTAAACGTGAAAGGTGTTGCAAATGTTAGATGTCGTCTTTGGTACAATTTAGACCTGTTAGAACACGGCTGCTTTCGATATTCTCTTTCAGGTTTAACCAGGACTTCTCATTTACTTCACCTATACCGTAGTCTGGCTGACTGTTGGGGTATGACTGCAGAATTTGCTACCTGCTTCTTCCACACTCTGTGGTTCTCAGCATCCCGATGTATGATATTCCAGTCATTGGACAGGCCACTCTGTGATATTGTCTTCCCTTTGTTTTCTTTGTCTGCCTCTTCGTCTCTCTCCTCCCACCTCTCCTGTGCTGTTCCCTGTAGGACTTTCTTGGCCAATACAGAGCATCGTATGATTTGCTCGTACCATTTCAGTTTGAGTCTTTTCACGAAAGTCTGGAAATCTTCATACGATTCAAACGTACTTCAAATTCATTAGTTATGTAATCTCTGTGTGCTTTACCGAGGAATTTATGGAAACACCTAATCTCAAGCGTCTTTATATGTTTTTCAGGACAGTGCCGAATATACCCCCAACAGAAAGATTCTAATCTTGAGAGAGACTTTTCCTCTTAAGGGAATACAACTCACTTCCCTTTGCCAACAATGCCTTGAAGAACAAGAAACATTCTAATTTTTCTGAAGTTGAACCTCGACTCTTTGCGTGTTAATTAAGTTCGTAACCACTTGCCCACATAGGCTGAATACGAATGAAGTAGCCTTGCTTAGTTCAATATACTAAAGGTAGACAGTACACCTGGATATTTGACCATACACATGGCATGCAAACAATCAAAACCGACACTTAAAGACTACCCCGAGTAACGTTGCCATTATTGGAATTTAGTTAGGGTCTCTCGACGCTGTTTTGTGGCTTGTTTCGTGCTCTTGCAGTTCCACAATCTACTTAAATGTTTTCAACACATGCGAGCAACAACTTGATGACAAGTCGACGGAGGGCCGGAGCCGGCACCTGGCACAGTTCTGGGACTGTCAGCCCGTTCTGAGATTTCAACTAGAATCATAGAGGTTTTTTAAATTATCAAAACTTAGTCTATTCAATTGCTAGTCCGCATATAATGATATCGGTAAATGCGATACACTAACAATGCTGAAACAAAAAATAGCAGATGCTACTGTGGGAGACCATTTGTAAAATTATATAATGTGCACAAAAACACCAAGAGAACCAAAGCCCTCCCTGGCAACTTTCGAATCTGATCGGGACAACAGCATGACGCTACAAACAGAATTCGGAAAATGGCAGAGGGCACCTTGAATTTTTGAGGCAGCTTTTGACATCGTAATCACTCTATTGCTTAGAAAATACAATCTCATCAGGTGGTGTGATTCTCACTCAAACAGAGAAGCATTCACCATTAATTACTCCGGGAAAAAGTAACGACAGCTGTAGAGTTTCCTTCAGCAATATGTATTATTGCTACCTGCAGTGACAACATTTATTTGATGGGAATTTTTCAGTTCACTATTTCTCCTGGATTTGTATGCCATATGCTAGAAACAGGAAAGCACAGTTGGAGGCTTGTATTTTATACTAGTTCCAGGCAACCTGTCATTATTGATCAAATAGCATCAATCTGAATAATTAACTTATACCTCACAGATTATAGGGGTTTTATCAGTTTCAAAGTTCATAGGCACTAAAGTACAACTTAATACCAAAATACGAGATTTCACGAAAAATCAAAACTACTAATGGACTACAACCATAACATAATCTTATCTGACCATCAGCCTTTGATATAACCATATCCACAACAACTGAAGACCGAGTTCGCAAAGGTAACAGGTAAATGGAAAATGCCTGCTGAGATCATAAAGGCATTCGAGGTCAAGACAAACTTCTTTGCCAGCATTCTGGGATGGGGAAAATACCAGGTCAAAAAGAAGCATAAGAAAGAGTAGAGAAGTGGAGTGGAGCTTGCTCTAACAGTCATCCGTATTAGACAGTCACCTGTACAAAGAGCCACTTTTAATTGCTTCCCTTGTGGGTTATTTTTACGTTATAATGACACTGTCAAACGGCCACCAGTCCAAGACAATAAATATCCTCGTCTAAGTGGCCGTCTTAGACAATTTTGACTGTACATGTAGTTCCTACCGGTGGCACCTCGTCTGCCCCCTGCTTTTAAAATCCAAAACGAAAAGAATGTATAACACAGAAAACAAAAATAAACAAGTGGAAAAAACCCCACAATATGAAGGTTGGATAAAATGTATTGAATCTCTTTGGGCCCATGTTCAAAATTCAATTAAAAGTACAAAAACCCAGTTTCCCATAGTTTCATGATATTAGACCGAAGTAAACAACTAAAATAAAAAGCATTCTTAGACATTTCAATAATGTTATTGGATTGTCCGCAACAAATTTTCCAACAAAAAGTCGCTGGCTCATTGAAATGACAATGCCAGTATACAGGCATTTCTGTTAGTGTACTTTGGGAACAAAGACATGCGGCTGCCCATTTCTTTGGACTCTTGATAAATGAGTACAATACAAAAAAAAAAAGAAATACTATTTGCTCGCTTTTTGTGTCTTTTACATAGAAACCTACCGAGATAGTCCTGGACATTCAATGCTTTAAAAGAGACAATAAGATCTAAATAGAAAAGATACAAAAGGCATAACACAATCAACGATTATATGAAACCACAGTCTATTTTGTTAAAACAAGCACAATAAAAGCATATTATTGATGATGTATTGACAAAGGGTCCTGTAAAAAGTATAATTAAAGAAGGCATAGCCGGTGAATTGTGAAAGAACTCCCGCTTTAGTTTCGAAAATAGCTGCCAGCATGATGTCCATTTGTAAAAACCTTTGTCCATTCTACGCTTTTCCGGTCTGCTAATGGCAGCCAGTACCTTTGATTATTAACGTGCGTGGCTTCGTAGCAGATGTATTTAACTGACTTCTTGCTGTTGCTGACTGATCAGCAAACTCCAAGTGTTAGGGAATGCACAACTAGAAAAAACAAACGCGTTACGACAAAATACATCAAATCATTATATATTTTAGTATTAGTACCTGCATTATAACATTGCATTTATAGGGCACATATCTAAGATTCCAAACAAGACGTTTCAAAATTGCAATGATACAATGATATACACCGACTAAAGATCACGAAGGAGAAGACAAAGATTAATTCTACTGAAGTTTTAACAGCCTGTTAACGAAAGTTCCACAACATGATATTATGCTCTGCGTGATAGGTGACATGAACAGATCATTGGAAGAAACAAACGAAGGAACAGAGCGTAGAACTGGCCAGCACAGAGTTGACAGTATAGACAACACTGGAAAAGGACTGATTGAAATGTGTCAACTAAACAGTCTTTTTATAGATGGGACACTATTTCCACACAGGGTGATCTATAAACTTATTTGGTATTCAGCAGATGGAACTACGAATAGACCATTTTTGCATTAGAAAGAAACTAGCTGGGCCCCCCTTTCGATGAAAGGGATGATCGGTGCATTAACATCAACTGAAGGTCATTGGCCTACTATATTTACACTCTACTGGAATGGGGCAATAAATCTTGAGAGATGCAAAAAAATTAGAAGGTCTAGTTCTAGATCTATACTTTCAAAACAAAATGCGCCTCGCGAAATATCACTTCCGGATTTTCTAAAATTACAGAGACGAAGCGTCGGCCTACAAAAGCGATCGGCGGAATAAAGAAATTTAGCTTTTTGCAGCAAAACTGTCTCAAAACTGAAAAAAACCAAGAGCACCATGATCTGGAGAATATTTTAAAGAATATTTTGTCGAAAACCGCATGTCGATCAGTGTAGCCATCAAAAAAGCCTTTTGAATAGCAATATTCGGCCACCGCAAATAGATAATAGATTCACAATCTCTTTCATTGATGTCCGCGCATTATAGAAAGGTTGAGGTGGGGTCGGATCACCTCCTCTGTATAGCAACAATCACACTGAAATTGAAAATGCAAGTGAAAGAAGTCACAAAAAACATTCGATTCAGCGAAACTGAGAAAATCAGACGTTGCTACAGAATTGAAAATAAAGCTATCGAACAATTAATATGAAGCTATACTATCAATTAATTAATGAATTTACTGATGATGAATGTGAGGGTTTATGGAGGGTCATAAAAGAATCACATGTCACCACCGCAGAGGAAGTTCTTGGATATGTAACAAAACCACCCGAAGAATGGATTCAAGAAGAAACATTGGCAGCTATAAGAAATAGAAAGAAAAGCAAAATTGCTTAGTGCTGCAGGCCACTGTAAAAGATAGATTGGAGGTTCCGGAAAAATACAGAGAAAAAGACCAAGTCAAGAGAAAGGCGGGAAAAAAACCCACACGACGACATCGAAAAACGAGCTGCTACAGCTTAAGAAGCAGCAGACAGACATGACATGCGAGAATTACACCAGATCACCAAAAGACTAGGTGGAGACTTTGGAAAGTCACCAGAAGTACAAACAGAAAAGACAGATAGAACATTTTAAAAGATCTATGGGCAGAACATTTTCAAGAGATTTTAAATAGACAATCCCTACCAAATGAATTCCACTCTAACAAAGTACATCGAATAGGGCAATTACTGTACCAAACCTAAACACGGACGGAAATATTTTCAACTGTAAAATGTAGAGGTAGAACATGTAAAATCAAACTCAATCTCCGCTTCCCATATGCTCAAGTCAACATAATTAAAACAGTTAAAATCACCTCCTTAAAAAAATCAAGCCAAAGGAGCATTAAATTGTATGCATACTGGTTGAATTACAATCAATCCAAAGTTTTGTTCCATACCACCATGTTAAGAAGGCTGTTTACGCACTTTAGTCTGAAAACTATTCGTTCTTTCCTAAGCTGAGGGATTTTATTTTTTAAAGAAAAGCGAAGGAGAAGAAATACTTAATTCAAAACACAGAGATTGTTATTTCATAAGTCAAGAATATGTTAAGACATTCACAAATTCTGTAGAACTCATTGAATTAAAAGTTCACAAACGATAGTCTAGAAACCGAGATGTTTTTGTTAGAGGTGCCAGACCAATATTACACCAACCACTGATATTCTGTTCTGAAGCAGGAAAACGTGGCGTCACGAGGACAGAGCACAGAGGAACAGACTGGCAGGCTTTTGTAAACGGGCTCATGAGCCTTGCTGGCAATAGGGTCACCTGTTCTAAAGACTGATGAACTTAAAATGGCTCACATAAACACAAGCGATATATAACTGTGATA
>NW_004797286.1:1209070-1211804 GCF_000002075.1 Aplysia californica | reverse complement strand
CCTCCCCCTCCTTCCTTTTCTGGTGACATGCCATAATTAACCCTATTTTCACAAAGTACAAATGCATTTAATGACATGTACTCTTTCGACAAAAGTAAAGAGTCCTTATTCCCTAAACAGACCGGCAAGGAAGCATCTGTTTAAACAGTTTGAATAATCACATTTGTTGGAAATGCTATTACTCAAACAGACTAAGAAAACACATATTATGGCGTGTCTGTTAAACTATTTGATAGCTGTTCCAAAAACACAAACTCCCGAGTGTAATCTAAATTGTGTCGAGTGGGGACACAAACCATTTTGAATCTTGGAAAACGAGCTTCTCAAGTGTTCATCTAAATATTTTTCTGGTCATGGAACATGTTTTCATTAATTGGAGTGGTATAAAAATATTGTCAGCAGAAATAATCTCAGAGGTCGTACAAACCCAACAGGTTGGAATAACCCTAAAGCAGAAAACTAAGTAAACATTGATTTCTCACAAACATCACGTACCTCTCAAATGTATATAAGACTATACACTATACATATATATATATATATATAATGTATAGTCATTTTGGCATTATGTTGTTACCTCAATTTGTTGAAAAATATAGAAGTAATAAATTATCTTTAAAAATGTACATAGTTTATTCCCACTTAAAATCACGTTACAATATAAGAAACCACAGGAAGGTGCAAAAGTTGCTTGGAAATATCCTATTGTTCCCTAAAAAGGACATGACCATAATTACTCCTGACCTCTTTACCCTTTGATGCTTTGATTTGATCCCAGGCTCTTCATCGTTCTGAAAGAAAAAGGGACGAAATAAACAAGCGCAAACGATTTTTAAAATCTACAAATAATATAGCAAAATAATATAAAAAAGAAAGAAAAACACAAATTATAACGAAACAAATTTTTAAAAAATAAATAAACGGTCGTAAACGTAACAGCTGCAGAGATAGAAATTGAAAATGAAGTATCATATTTACTCCATTATCTAAAACAAAACGATCGGAAGAGCTGCCGCGAAAGATCCTGTATCAGTTTTTGTTTTCCGCTTGTTGCATTTCTTTTAGCAATTCCGTATTCAGATATTTTTTCTTGAAGCACCCACGCACGACCCGATTCAACAAACGAACCCCTCTTCTCGGTCTCTCTGGGTTAGGAAAGGAACACCATTTAAAAATTTTACGTAAACATGCAGATAAAATTCGAATCGTTCATAGTTCAAGTAAGGGACATTACCACCCGGCGCTCTTTCTTTCTTTTCTTTTTCTTTTTTTTGGTAAGTGTTTTACGGTGCTCGTAACTGCATAAGGTCATATGAGTGCGCGAGACACATTAAACATTTTCAGTTGGTAGGAAATTTTAAATTTTTTCCGGGTGGCGGCCGAAGTTTACTCTTCTGAATTTGGACCACCAAGGGATCTTAAACGAGCGCAACTTGCACACCGGACCTCCGAGATTTTTCGCCCTTCTCCGAGAAGGGTAGGTGCAGATCTTTCCTACCATAAGATCAGGAGTGGCTGGAAGTAAGAAGGAGCCAAGGAGTAGCAGTACAAAAGCTGTAGAAAGAATCAGGAGCCTAGAGGAGGGGGCAACGGAGGTGAGGGGGTGGGGGCAGAAAGCAGACAACAGAATATGGTTAGAGAGCTGGAAAGGTGGTGAAAAGAGACGATTTTTAGAGAAGACACATTTCCGTCGCTATCCGCATTCGAACCCAGGATCTGTTAAATGAGAGACGAGCACCTGAACCTCTAGGCCACAAGAAGCCCCCCCCCCATCCCCCCTCACTAAGATTGTTCTGCAATGAATTCTAGCATAGCTGGGAAAACAACAAAACTGCCTGCTATGGGTACTTTTGCTGCAGGACATTTATACAGAATACTTAATTTTAATTTTTGCTCCATTCTCTCTCTATCTCTCTGTCTCTGTCTCTGTCTCTCTGTCTATCTACAACCCTCCCCCCACTCTCTGTCTGTCTGTCTGTCTGTTTGTCTGTCTGTCTGTCTGTCTGTCTGTCTGTCTGTCTGTCTGTCTGTCTGTCTGTCTGTCTGTCTGTCTGTCTGTCTGCCTGTCTACCTATCTGTCTGTCTGTCTGTCGGTCTGTCTCTTTCCCGCTCTCTCTCTCTCTCTCTTCCTCTCTTTCTCTCTTTCTCTCGTTTTCTCTCTCTCTCTCTCTCTCTCTCTCTCTCTCTCTCTCTCTCTCTCTCTCTCTCTCTCTCTCTCTCTCTCTCTCTCTCTCAAAAATCTAAATTTTTTTCAAAGAGGATGTAAAACATTTTCCTTTTTTTTAAACCTCTCCTTAACGGTTATTTCAGTTTCTCTCCCGTTATTGAAAGGCAGACAAAGAGAATTAAAAGTTGGGAAACATAGCTAGAAGTTTCTGAAAAGATGTTAAAATGCAGGGCTGTGCATAAGGAAAGATTTTCGCCCCACCCGGAAATTAAATTAAGAAAAATCAAACAAACGAGCGGGGAGAGGTGAGGGCTAACCGCTAAAATCAATTTACCGTGAATATAGCCTCTGGGTTTGCTGAACCAAAAAGAAAAGAGCTGATCTGACATAATAACTACTTTTTTTTTGTCGCGCTGTCACGACAGGTGATCATGGCTGTGTATACAAACCGGAACATACACTGTTTCAGACCTCCGGCCAAAGAAAATTGTAAGTGAGGAGCTCTTTTCTGCTTGACAACGGACGGCAATTTCCGGGGAGTGGCGAGATCGAAGTCTCAAATGCAGA
>NW_004797286.1:1186912-1197754 GCF_000002075.1 Aplysia californica | reverse complement strand
CACTCACTTTTTTCAGCGAAGAATTAATCACGGGTTTTTAATCATTTCCCCAAGACTTGAGGATGACACTGTCTGAGCACGGATAATTTCTTTTTGACATTAAAGCGCAGACGGAAATCCGTTTAACTGTCAGAGTTAAGATTTGTTATAGTTTTCAAGGAAAGAGAAGGAATTTTCTTTTTCGGTCACTATATGTTGTTAATATTATTTGTGTGTGTGTGTATGTGTGTGTGTTTGTGTGTGTGTTTGTGTGTGTGTGTGTGTGTGTATGTGTGTGTGTGTGTGTGTGTGTGTGTGTGTGTGTGTGTGTGTGTGTGTGTGTGTGTGTGTGTGTGTGTGTCTTACCGTCTTTTTTCGTTTAGACCTAGATCTATATATTATTTTGATTTTTTCAAAAAAGCATTTGTCTTTGCTTGGCTTTCGTGTGAGTAGGTCTATTTTATTTTGGAGGGAAAAGGGGGTGAGGGGGTTGGGGTATGAGGTTTGAGGTAGGGTGAGATAGGGTGAGGTGGAAGGGGAGTGGGGGTAATGAAGGTTGGGGAGGGGGGAGAGGGGGGGGGGAAGTTGGATGTGATGTTGTTTCTGAAACAGGTGATGCACTCTTCAATTTGGTTTGTGTGATAGTTTTCATTTTGTAAAAAAAAATTGTTTTACGTTACTTAATTATTCGTCACGTCGAGCAAAACGAGGCCACTTTGGAGACACAAGGGCTAATCCCATGTCAGACAGTGGAGAGGCTGATAGTGATAGACGTGTCGCTCACTTTGTTAAAAGATTGAACTTTTCTTTTTTCACCTGTATTTGTGTTACGCCGTTCGCGGTGACAGTTCTGAGCTAACATGATCTATCTACAATCGATTTTGGAATTATTGCGATTAAGGGAATATTTTGATGTTGGTGAAGCAAGCAGAAGACAAGGTCTTGAAGGTCAAGCTTTGTTATTTTTAAGTTAGTTTGTTTGTTTGTCTATTTGTTTGTTTGTATGTATGTTTGTTTGTTTGTTTGTTTGTTTGTTTATATATCTTTACAGCTTTTCATGACAGAGCATTAACACATTATTCTGACATATTGTAAATGTATTATGGGTCAAAGTGAACCTTCCATTTTTAAACGTATTTGACCTACCTTACACATCAGGGTTCTCAGTTTCTGTGGGAACACCGGAAAGTCATTTTGACGTCATACACAAACAACTCTTTAACTTATTTTAACAATGGGATCATGAGTTGACTTTAGCATGCTTTTAAATAGATTGTGATTAACAAAATTAAGCCCGGATTTGTCAAATGCGACAAAAGTCGGAGGCCACATCAATTGCCATTTTCCGTAATAACATGCCATCTATTTTTTTTGGGGTCCTTTTTGAGAAATATTATCGAGAGAGAGAGAGAGAGAGAGAGAGAGAGAGAGAAAGAGAGAGAGAGAGAGAGAGAGAGAGAACTTAATATGCGTCTTATTGTTTGGGGCATAGTTGAAAGACGAAAGTAACATGTATCGTTTCATTGTGCCTAGCAGGGATTAGTTTCTTCCAGTACATTTAAATCATTTCTCACGCTCGAGTTCCTGTATATCTCTCCATCTTTCTCTCTCTGTCTTTCCCTCTTGTCTTTCTCTCTCTGCTCTCTCTTTCTCTCTATCTCTCTCTGCCCCCCTCTCTGCCCCCTCTCTGTCTGTCTGTCTGTCTGTCTGTCTGTCTGTCTGTCTGTCTGTCTGTCTGTCTGTCTGTCTGTCTGTCTGTCTCTCTCTCTCTCTCGTTCGCAGTGTGTGTGTGTGTGTGTGTATGTGCGTGTGTATGTGTGTGTGTGTGTCTCTCTCTTCCTCTGTCTCTCAGTAGCACAACTAGTACCATCGGGTGCTCTCGTGGTCCGGAGGTGCGATGTTCGCCTCTCATTCAATAGGTCCCGGTTTCGAAACCTGCAGCGACGGAAAATTTTCGTCTCTAAATTTGTCTCCTTTCACCTACTTTCCACATCTAACCATGTTCTGTCGTCTGCCTTCGTCTCCACTTTCTGTCCCTACCCCGACCCACTTTGCCCCTCCTCTGGGCCCCTAACTATTTCTGCAGCCTTTCTACTGCTACTCATTGGCCCCTTCTTACTGCTGTCTTTCAGCCACACCCCTGATCTTAGGGTAGGTAAGATCTAACAGCTTATGACATTATGCAGTTGCGAGCGCAGTTAACACTTGCCCCCCCCAAAAAAAAGAAAAAAAGAGAAAAAATCAGAGAAAGCAACAAACAACAAACAAACAAACGACAGCAAAAAAATAAAAAATAAATAAACCTAACAAAAACAAACCCCAAAAAACAAAAACAAAACAAAATAAAACAAAACAAAAACAACAAGAAAAAAACAAACACCATCGACAATGTTGAGCTGGAGGTGTGGGCGTTCTTGTTTTAGTTTTAGTACTTGTGATGGTTGAGCCTTTTCCTCCGTTATTTCCCTTCATCTCCAGCCCTTGCTTCACGAGTCAGATTAACCGATCGTTAGGCCTCCACATTTTTTTCACAATACCATATCGCCTCTCAACTGAAATGTGGGATGACTTACGGGACCAAGCATAGCTGATTTTGAAAGTAGAACACCCAGCCACAATTCCGGAGGACTCCTCATTCATGAAGTAGATTCAATGAAATATTTCACCAACATCAACCCTTAATAATGCTTGGGTAAGGGAGACAATGACTTAAAAAGGTGTAACTATACAACAAATGAACAGAACAGCAGAAAAGCCGCTTTAAATAATGAAAAAACAAAACAAGCAAGGAGTTCTTTCGAAATAGGGGAAATGTTGCGATTCTTTGTATGCCTTAGGAAACATTTATTGATTATTATTTAGAAACAACAAAAATGTGAATTTTGTCTAAGCAAAACCATATTATATTTTAAATGTGTTCCCATTGACTATGTAAACAAAATGGCGTTATATTACAGATGTGTACGAAAGGTAAGGTGATGTCAACCTACTTTACTTAACTCATTCAAATTCATGAAAAGAGATTGTGGTTAACATAATGAGACGATGAATTTATGTAGTTGTCATGAAAATGATGATCTGACCAGAAAGCTATCAATTAACAAGCTATCAATTAACAATGTCACGCTAAAAAGTATCGAAATATGATTTTTTTAAGACACATCGAATATTGATTGGTTAAGGGAAATATCGAACATTGATTGAAAATTTTGAGTCAGTGGTGAAGTATTTAGAGCATAATAAGATTACATATCCTGAAAGTAGTCTCAAATAATGACTAGATATAAGCAGAATCGAATAATCACACAGCTAGGGAAACTCGAATAGTAATGGGGTTATGGAGTTATTGAATACTGAGTACACAAGGGAGGCATCAAATAGTTACAGTGCCACAGAAATATTCAATAAAGATTCTATTGAGGTATTGAATAATGACACAAAAAGATATCGAATAATAGAGTAATGATTATGGTCAAAGATTGTACATGACAAGATAGTTCACAAGGCAAAAAAATGTCCGCGGAAGTCCGCGCATTGGTTCAGATGTCGCTGCAATCTTTGTTTTGAAGTTCTCTTTCTTTTCTGCAGAAGAAGAATAAGGATAGCACCCCCTTGTGCATCAGCTGCCCCGATTCGCTTAGTGCGGAGCTCTCGTCTCTCGCTCTAAAGCCAAATTAAACGAAGAAAATAGTCGCCCCTTCCACCTGAAGAGGAATTTGGTCAGCGTAACCCTTTAAAAAGACGTTATTCCAAAATTTTAATTATAATTTATACAAAAACTTGCTAGTTTCGCTTTGATTTTTTTCAACACAAGAAAGGTAATCCTGCTCGCAAAGCGGGCGCTTTTTCGAAGACGGCGCCACCAGATTTTGAGGACACTTTTTTAATTGGTTCAAAGAGAGGAGTGAACCATCTTGTTATACCGAATCTTTGTTATGGTACTGAAAATATGCTACAAAGGGTATCGAGTTTTCCTAAAATAGTTGAGCCATACAGTAATGTTATGATAGTAGTAATAACTTGTTGGTTAAAGAACCCGTCAACACAGGGGATGCATCGACCACACGTGCATTCATGTTTGACTGCTCGTTCATCACCCAGTTCCTAACACATTACGTTCCAAATTCCGATCATCATCATCCGGTGCCTTGCCAACTGGTGTGGGCGTTCATGGACATCCACTTCACTCTGTCTTGGGTTGCAGCAATGGTGTCTGTTGTTCTTGCTGCTCCTAGCCATGTTGTCATCTTGTCCAGTATCGTTTCCCTCTGTCTGCCTCTGCCTCTCTTTCCATCAAATTTGCCTGTTGTTACAATATTCTCCAATGCTTCTTTCTGCATTGTGTGTCCGAAGAAATTTGCCTGTCGCTTTCTTATATTAGCCATAAGTTGTCTTCTACAATTTGCTTCAACCAAGACTTCTTCATTTGTTTTTCTAGCTGTCCATGGGATACGTAGCATGCGTCTTCTGAACCACAGCTCTGTCGCCATAGTTGTTCTTTCCAGCTGTTTATTGATTGTCCATGTTCGCATCCGTATAATAGGATTGGCTCGATGTAACTTTTCAGTACTCTTTTTCTCGTTTTCGGTGACGAAGTCCGATGGTTGACCTAAAAAAAAAATACTGTCACCAAACTCTTCTCCGTAAACTGCCAGCTACGTTGCTGAAAATACAAGAATGCGCTTTATTTTCTAAACCTTTGGTCTCTTGCTTCAGACGCAGAAAGCACTTCCCCCGCTCACATCATCGTTAATTTTTCAAAGAATTACATTAAATGTCTGCCTCTGTATTCATGTGGTGAGCCTCCATGCTTTGTAAACATCTGTCTCTTTCCTCATCACTGAATTCACCACAATGATGTCTATTATTCTGACAAGAGCATCTTTTTGTTTCTGCTGAGATATTCTAGCCGTTTGGTCTCTTTTTATCTCCAGTTGTGCTAGCCAATCTTTTTCTCTCGAGAAGGAAGTCCACAACCATGATAATTTTTACCATTTCCTTCTTCCATTCCTCTTCCATCCACCTCCCTGCGCATTTGTCCTTTATAGTCTTGTCGCAAGAATTCATTCCGTCTGCATGCATCACAACAAATGTGCAATCCGCCGTCTCTCAATCCTATGTCCATTAATCCCCCCCCCCCCACCCGTTTTATTGCTGTCTACAGCTGTTGGAATCTCTAGCAACAGTATAGAAAACATTCTCAAACTCAGTGTCATTCTTAAGAAGATCATTGATAATTTCTGAAAGTGAAATATTCAAAACACCAGTGTGAAGCGGAGTCGATGATGATAGCCATGGGCAATAAGGTGGCTCCATGGTAGAGGTGCATCGTGGATATTTTTGCTGGAATACAGTTGCCATCGTCCGCGGTCTTCTCCAATGTCTTTACCAGACTCAGTTTTACCAGGCATCGTTCTCGAGATAGGGAATCCATCTTGTATTATCAGACTGCAATGAGGCCAACAAGTCAGAAAAGTGGAATTTGAAAAAGACTAGCATTTATCATAGAAGAACAGCATTAAAATGGCTGAACTATTCTGTAAACCAAACAAAGATTGACAGTTCATGTCTTGGTGGGTTTTTTTTCATTCAATGACTTGTCCTTGGTCCTTTCTTTACCAATAGTGAATTATGGACGCCGCCGGCGGAGGTTATTTTCTGAGAATCACTCCCTCTGCTTAGTAATATGTCTGGCATGATAATACCAAAGCCGAATATTTAAATAGATAACCTTATTGATGCGTGATATGCGAATCATAAGTAAATGGTGCCAGTCACAGTATATTATACATCACGATTGAAACGTTTAATTTTGCGAAAGATCAGTGAATAATACATGTGTCAGTTCACACCGATGGTCACAGCAAAAGATATTTCCAAGAACAAAAAGGATTGTATCCAGATCGTCAACAATGAAACAGCAACAATAAAGTACATATGGTTGACATATATGCTTTCTGTGATATTCATAGTATTAGTTTTGTATGGCTACAGTAGTTGCTGCTACTGTTGCTGCGAACTGCCTGTACAAGAACTATTTCTACTACTACTACTACTACTACTACTACTACTACTACTACTACTACTACTACTACTACTACTACTACTACTACTACTACTACTACTACTACTACTACTACTGCTTCTGCTACTGCTACTGCTACTGCTACTGCTGCTGCTGCTGCTGCTGCTGCTGCTGCTGCTGCTGCTGCTGCTACTGCTGCTGCTGTGCTGCTGCTGTGCTGCTGCTGCTACTTCTATTATTACAGCTGCTCAGCTGCCGCTAACACTATGCCTGTTACAATACAACAGTTAATGAAGAAGAAGAAGAAGAAGAAGAAGAAGAAGAAGAAGAAGAAGAGAAGAAGAAGAAGAAGAAGAAGAAGAAGAAGAAGAAGAAGAAGAAGAAGAAGAAGAAGAAGAAGAAGAAGAAGAAGAAGAAGAAGAAGAAGAAGAAGAAGAAGAAGAAGAAGAAGAAGAAGAAGAAGAAGAAGAAGAAGAAGAAGAAGAAGAAGAAGAAGAAGAAGAAGAAGAAGAAGAAGAAGAAGAAGAAGAAGAAAAAGAGAAACAAGTAGAAAAACAAGAAGAAGAACAAGAACAATAATAATAATAATAATAATTGCATTTATATAGCGCATATCCATGCTCAAGAGCATGCTCTATGCGCTTTACAACTATCATTGCCCCAGCAGACCCTCTAAGAACACTCGGAAACATTCTCAGCTTCCACGGAAGCATACAGTGCAAGCTGCGGATTTCACGCGCTCACACACTATCAAACTGACAAGATCGTTCACTGTCTATAGCCGGGTACCCATTTCCACCTGGGTGAAGTGAGGAAAATGTGTGCAAAGTGCCTTTCCCAAGGACACAACGTCGAGCCCCTAACGGGATTCGAACCGATTTGATGACTCGTTTCGACTGGTGTCGAGACGGCCTACTGAAATCGAAACGGCTACGTACATGGCTGGTTGGGCCAGGACACTTTTTCCCCAGCTGCAAGAGTCCGTTTTGGAAAGTGTCAATTACAACATATTTCTATATTTTTTTCAAACCTCATATTTATTGGGGTAACGTATCGTGCTATTTACTATTCATTAAGCAAATATAATAAAAATTGAAAATTTTGCATGCAACCGGTTTCGGAATAACACCGACGATATAAATATATAATACAACCAAACCCCGTTACCCTGCACACCTTCGGACGAGTCTGAAGTTGGTGGTACAGCGGGGTTGGCGATACAACGAGGTTTTATGTCCTCTATTAAATACATGTAGCACCGAATGCCCAACGTCAAGGGAACTTGTTTACTAATCACTAGATGAATTGATGAGTTATCTCCCTTCGATCTGTCACTTAGACTTGTGCGTCTCACTAAATAACGTCGACATTCCAACGAGACGCCCAAGCCTACAAGTGTGTTGCCCTCCCACCCATCGGTAACTCTGACCACAACATGTCTTTATTACTTCCTCTGTACCGCCCAGTATTGAGACGAACAAAGACAGAAGTTCGAACAGTCACCACCTGGACTGAAGAAAGTGAAAATCAACTGAGAGGATGTTTTGACTGTACCAACTGGAATGTTTTTATTAATGCATGTTGTGATATCAATGATTTATGTACAACAGTAACAGACTATGTTAAATTTTGTGTAGATAAAGTGGCCCTTAAAAACAAGCTACCATCTTCCCTAACTCTAAACCGTGGGTAAATTCTGGAGTCAAAGATCTAATCCATAAAAAGAAAAAGGCTTTTAAAAACCATAACAAAATAGAACTTAAAGTCAAAGACAAAGCTTTTAAGAAAGTAATCTGGGTTGAAAAACAAAAATATAAAAAGAAACTGGAAGATCTGTTTCGTTCAAATAACTCTCGAGAGACATGGACTGGGCTTAAGACCATAGTATTTTTTGACAACATATATAGACACTTAGACAAGCCTAAAACATACTGTAGGATCCTGTTTGTTGATTTTTCGTCAGCCTTTAATACTATCCAGCCAGCTATCCTTTTAAAGACATTAGAAAACATAGGTGTTAACGTCAATTTAATATCATGGATAGGCAATTTTCTTACCAACCGAACCCAGTATGTAAAATTAAAACATTCTTCATCGACATACATCACAACAAATACAGGGGCCCCTCAAGGTTATGTTTTGTCAACAGTTTTATTCACACTATAAACGAATGATTGCCAAATAAACAACAGTAACATGAAGTTGATAAAATTTGCAGATGATTCAACCATAATTGGGCTAATTCAGGCTGACCATGACGAAACCGCTTACCGGAATTTTGTACTTAACTTTTCTGAATGGTGTGAAAATCATAAGCTGCTTTTAAATGTGAAAAAACAAAAGAACTTGTAGTTGATTTTAAAATAAAGAAACTGCCCCTGCAGCCACTTAAAAAATTAAATGTGAAAACATCGAGCAAGTGTCAGACTATAAGTATTTGGGTGTTAAAATAGACAACAAACTCAACTGGCGTGTCCACACTTCTCTCCTGCATAAAAAAGTGAACAAAAGACTATTTTTTCTAAAGAAGCTAAAGTATTTTAAAGTTGATAAAATATTGATATCCATGTTCTACCATTCAATCATAGAAAGTATGATCAATTTTTGTATAACTGCATGGGCCGGGAACACAAGACAACAAGATTAAGAAAAATTAAATCGACTAATACGGAAAGTATGTAAAATTTCACCATCTTCATTCCCCTACTTGGATGAATTGTACAAAACAGCTTGCACTAAGAAAATTAAGTCAATCTTTTTAGACAACAAACATCCCTTGTTCCCTCAAATAAAAACATCAGTCAGAAGTAAAAGACCTAGGCTTCTGATCTGTAATAAAGAAAATATACAGAAGGTCATATTTACCATCATCTATCAAAATGCTTCCATCTTAACCATCTTGTATAAGTATACTTACAACCCTAGAGCATGCATCAAAATAACATTGAGTGTGTATCTAGCTTACGATTATTATTGTTTACATTGCTGCTCATTTATATTATGCATGTGATTGTAAGCCTACTTATGTGTGCATGCGTGTGCACGTGTGTGCGTGTGTGTGTTTGTGTGTGTTTGTGTGTGTGTGTGTGTGTGTGTGTGTGTGTGTGTGTGTGTGTGTGTGTGTGTACACGTGATGGAACACCAAACCAATCTGCCAGGATCTGGACAATAAAGATGTATCTTATCTTATCTTATCTTATAAAAGCCACATGGAGATTCGCCAGCTAATACGTGATTCAGCTTGACGTAGGTCCTTGATGGCGAGTTCCTTTAGAGTTTTCCCAGGCAACTTAGAATTTAATTCCATTAAATATAATATTATTAACCAAGGCCTAAAAACAGCATTTTCATAATCATCGCATCAAATTTAGTTGGGTACACGCGGGGAGCGAAATTTGATACTGAAATACAATGTTGTGTTTTATTTTAATTGTTCTCTGCTGGCTTGCGACACACTACATCACTGTTGATCTAACCACATTGACTAAAATCTCACTTTCCTCTTCAGCTATACCTTCGAGGTGCTTCTGAAGATTTGGCCACCAGCTTTCTCCTCTCCTTCCGGTCTTCAGATTTTCTAAGTGGGGGTTTGAGTTCAAGGCCTGTCCATTCCCTGATGTTGTCTTCCCAACTCTTCTTCTGTCTGCCTCTGCTCCTTTTCCCCTCTACGTGGCTTTGCAGGATCATCTTGGCAACGCCAGATGAACGGGTGATGTGTCCATACCGTCGTAGTTTGCGTTTCCTGACCAGAGTGAGAAGGTCAGCATATGGTCCGATTTCATTTTTGATCCGTTGTTTGATTTCATTATTTGGGATATTTTATATATATATATATACATATATATATATATATATATATATATATATATATATATAAATATATATATATGTGTGTGTGTGTGTGTGTGTGTGTGTGTGTGTGTGTGTGTGTGTGTGTGTGTGTGTGTGTATAAAGAGAGAGAGAGAGAAAGATAGAGATTTTTAGTGTAGTTTTGCTAAGAGTTTTACGACACTTGCAGAACAATAAGGTCATACAAAAGCCGAAGATTAGAGGTGTCACAATGAAGTAACAATAAACACAAAGATACGGTAGAAAGATAGGATAATAAGATGTTTGATAGAAAAGAAGGAACAAACCACATCAGGGCACCCGCCAACCAGCCGCTGAGAGAACGAGAGGGAGAGAGAGAGATGAGAGAGAGAGGGGGGGGAGAGAGAGGGAGAGAGAGAAGGAGAGAGGGAGAGAGGGAGAGAGAGGGAGAGAGGGAGAGAGGGAGAGAGAGAGAGAGAGAGAGAGAGAGAGAGAGAGAGAGAGAGAGAGAGAGAGCTCCAAAGGGGTTAACATTAATAATAAGCTCTGAAAAGACTCACCTGTGAGACTTCTAATCCTTGCTTTTAAATTATACCGAGTTGCAAAAGTTCTGTCACACCCATCTTAAAAGTACAATAACTCATTTACTACTCAACATAGCCAAGAGAAATTTGGTACACGCGATCTTTATTCATTTTCTGCCAGCATGACATAAAGACAATTGACTAATGTCTTTCCTTATTCAAGGGGGATAATTTTAATTCACACTGACTCTTGCAAAATCCAAATCAAAGTTTGCCCAGTATGGCGTGTGGCCTCTTCTAGCTTGAATTACTGATACAAAACATCTGTTCATTGACTGAATTGAAGTCCTTATGGTTGTCTGAAGAATCCCCTGCCATTCCTTGTGAAGTGCAGCCTTCAGTTCCTGACCAGTTTGTACGGAGTGCGGTCTGTTTCTAATCCTCCAGCCAAGGTCATCTTACAGATGTTCTGTTATGTTATGGCTTGTGGATCTTGCAGGCCA
>NW_004797286.1:1176474-1186812 GCF_000002075.1 Aplysia californica | reverse complement strand
AGTCCAGAACAACGATTTGATGTGTTTGGAAGAAGTTTTTATTGATCGTAGCCATTTGTAGTCGGGCGTTGTCTTGTTAGCAGATTCCATCATCGGTGCCATGTAGCGTAGTCATCGTGACGAAGAATTTCGTGACAATAATGTCGTTATTTGAGATTGCTTTGAAAAGTAACTAAATGTATACGATAAAAAGCAGAGATTCCACCCCCTACCATCACATTTCAGCCACTTTTGGGCCTCTTGGGGGACGTTAGATTTGTGAAATTTCTCTTCTCTTCTTTTAAACACTTTTTCTCTTCCATCAACGCGACGAATTAAAAACCTTAACCATTGCTGAAAAGAACACTTTACCAACGTCTTTAGTTTTATGGACAATGTTGTTGTGCCAAAATTTGGCGATTTTTTCAATGAAACAGGGTTAGAATGGCTCCATATAAAGGGTGATAATCACGTAATCCACGATCTTAAAAATGTCCAATAATGATGTTTCAAGACAGTCCGAAATACCTAGCAGTCTCTGCACTAAGTTGGAATGTGTTTTGAACATGGGTGTTGACAATAACCCAATTCTGATGTCAAGTTGTCGCCCTTGGTTGGCTACGTCTCGGCTTGCCTTGGTCAGCTCTAGTGGTATTAAAAAGTTTGTTCAAGGGTTAGATGATTCCTCTGCAAACATTTACCTGTCTTGCAAAAGCAGAAAGCGCTATTAAAGAATTTATCATACACACAGCCCCTTTATTTAAGGAATTTATCATTTTTAAAATTTTGAAAACAGGAGAAAAAGGTATCCAACCGTTAAAAAGTGCGGAATTTTATAGTGTGTAAGGTGTGTTTACACATTGTCTATGTGATTCCAAGCAAATTTTGTGTGTAGGAAGCGTTGATTTCAACACAGACTGAGAGAAATCAATACCAAAACTTTGTCCCCGTTCTACTTCCGGTTTATGATTTCTTTGGTCTGCTCTTGCACAAAAAGTCTCATAAGTCCCACAAGTCATACTTTTAAATTTTACTAAAATGCTTATTCTATATCGAAAATTATCGTAATATAATGGGTGTGACAGAACTTTTGCAACTCGGTATAATATACCGCAAAGCGCACACAACCTAACTGGCGTGCTAAAATCTGTATGCTTTGTCAAGAGGGTATCACATATGAATATTTTTAAAAAAGTAGTTACAGCCTCATTTTTCGGTTCTATTAAAAGGTTATCCGGCACAGCAGCATGAGGGTTGAAGGAAATTTGATATCAATGTTGTAAACCTGATGCTCGTAACCTTTATAGTTATTTTTTTCATCTCCAGTGTTCATACACGGAAATGGACTTTGACATCAGATTTAAAAAATCACGGCGTGAAATCAAATGTCACTTCACTGACAAGAAATCAACAGACATCATCAGTTCATTATTAGAAATCTGTGGTGAACGTGTGGTCTGCGTTCTCACAAATTGTCTTTGAGTGAATTAGATAAAGATTTGTAATCAAATACTGAAAAGGTGCTAAACCCAAAAAGCAAAATTTTTCAGAAAAGATAAAAAAAAACTTTCAATGTTTTATTTCTTGCTTTTTTTAACAAAATAACCAAAAAACAACAACCCCAAAACATGTTAAAATTCTAAATTTTGGGCTTAATACACTTGAACTGAGGGTGCGGTGGCGGAGAGGTTAGTGCGATCGTCTCCGAAGCGGAAAGTCAGGGTTCGAGCCACGGTTCAGACACGGATTTTTTCGCCCGCTCCTGCCCACCCAGCAGTAATGGGTACCTATTTTCAAGTAGGGAAAGTAAAGGCGGGGGTGGAAAGGAACTGGCCACCCTACCACACGATGTCAAAGGCCCAGGAGTTGTCTCACTAACAAGGCAATTCCCAATGTCCGGATCGGATGCAGGAACAACTTTACTTTTTACACTTGAACCACTGGTCGACACTTTGTTGTCTCTACCGTGGGATAATCAGTTTTAAAAACTACCGAACAAATAAACAAAACAATGAAATCTCTATGTGAGCAGATTTTTTATTCATTTTCACAGTGAGTCAACGCAGACTTGCGTCAATTCTTCAGAACGAAAATGAAAAATAAATGAAAACTAAAAACAAACAAACGAAAAGCAATGAAGCAAGCAGAACTATTGCTAAACATTTCTGCCTCGAAAACTGTGGGAGGGGTTTTCGTACATTCTATGCTATCACAGACCTAACAATTCAACGAAAAATAAAACATAACAAAAAGAAAAATAAAGGAAAAATGCGCACCCTTTATCTTATGTAAAATAATCACAAAAAAATAACATTACAACGGTCATTGTATCTCTGTACAGAAGCAAAAACCCAGCAACAGGTCCAGAAAGTAATGCAACGCAATATTAGAATAATATATCACTAGGATAATAGTATATATGCAGTATTAATAGAGATTACAACAGTGGTAATTCCTAGAGGACATAACTATTGATATACGTGCCTAGATGGCGAACACACAAGAAGGTATTCGAACAAGATATATACACACCTTAGAACACTCTTTGTTTATTTATGTATTTGTATTGTTCTAAATAACTGATAATTATTTACAGAAGAACACTGAAAGGCTTTCGTACTTGCCTTAACATTCACACTCATAGGCATAGCCTCTATACACACAAAAATACACAAGCGCGCGCGCACACACACACACACACACACACACACACACACACACACACACACACACTCACACACACAGGCACGCTCATGATAAAGCTTATTGAATTCGTTGCTATTATATTAGTGTGGGATGGGGTCTTGGAGGCTGCTATGAATTCTTCCTTAACGTGTAAAATGCTTTTCAAAAAGCGCGCTATAGCTTTCAAATACCAGAAACAAGTTGTGTATTATCAGTGTACCCATTTACCTATGCAGTTTCTTTTAATATAATATATAGACAGAAAGAGCGTGACCACTAACATACTTTAAAAAGGTGATTGCCATTTTGGTACCAAGAAAGGAGGTAGGGAGTACATTATTTTTTTTGACCAAAATGTCTGTACACTCGCGTAGGCCTACATACAAAGAGTGAATACAAACTACTAAAATCACATAACCTCCACAAATTACGGCATAAAGCAAATCTACACTGAACGAGCCTACAGCAAACTCTGGGGATATTTTTGAAAAATTATCGAGTTCATGTATTTCTATTGAGATTATGTTATATCCCTGTCAGCCGGGTTGGCTCAGTTAGGCAGAGTCGAAGCCTGCATTCCAATTGATATAAATTTTAATTGTGTTAATAGGGGCGTAAAAACACCAACATTATTTTCTAACAGATGTATCAGGAGTTGTAACTGTATTCTAATTTGGCTCGCCGGTCCCTTGCATCGCTATCTATTGGGCCTGAAGGCATTAATTTGAGAAGAAATATAAAACTTTGAATCAAAATGAAGCAATCTCGTCTGCTGATGGCAACATTTGTATTGATGAATATCTTGAAAACGAATCGGAAGGAATCTCAAAAACCGAATTATTACTCAGCTATGCGTCCTTTTTAGAACAAGGTCAACAAGGAATTGGAACACCCCACCATTTATCTCTCTCTCTCTTTGTCTTCTCTCTCTCTCTCTCTCTCTCTCTCTCTCTCTCTCTCTCTCTCTCTCTCTCTCTCTCTTTCTCTCAATTTTCTCTGTCTCTTTTTCTGTCTCTTTCTTTCTTCTTTCTTTCTCCTCTCCTCTACAGGATAACAGGTAAGGCGACCATTCCTAACAAACAAATTAATATCTATTTCTCTGTCTTTCTATCCTTTCTCTCTTTCTCTCTCTCTCTCTCTCTCTCTCTCTCTCTCTCTCTCTCTTTATCTTTTTCTCTCGTTCTCGTTCTATCTTTCTCTCTTTATCTATCACCTTCTCTCTCCCTCTCAGACTGTTTCTCACCTTCTCAATCTACCTTATCTTCTTCGTGTCATTAGAAACGATCAGTTATGTTGCTAGCTACTACAGTCTTTACAAATGCGTTATTAGTGTGCTGATCACATTCTACAATCACCTTTTCAGAACATTAAAGAATTAACATTTTTGTAACTACCTAGTTCATACAAAACACTCCTTTATCAAACAACAGCTTCATGGTTCATACAAATGACTGTTAAATAAAAGCTTGATGCCAAGCTAAAGTGGCTGCTCATAACCTTACAGTGTTTCTGATTCACAGCTCATGCAACTTCACAATTTTCTGTCTGACTGACCTTTTCATTCTAAATTCTCAATTCAACAGAATGGAGGATGTGGCGTCGTACCCCATGGTGACTCATAGTTTGTACGTTTTGGATATTTCAGGGGTATTTTTGGAGCACCTGAGTGGAGTGTTGGATATAAAATCCCACCAGGCAACACCGGTAATCAAACGGTTTTAAGTTTATACGTTCTGAGCACTGAGCAAAGTTTGACATCAGTGAAATGCCTTCAGTTTCGGATAGATTGTTGACAGGTGAAACCTGTCGCAATTTTGCACGTGATTGGTGGGTGTTTCTACGGACTTCAGGCTTGGGTAGTGACTTTCGGCCACTGATCCAGACGACACACAGAGGCAGCAAAGGACCGACACTGTATGGTGGAATAACCTAGTTACATATCTGTCGTATCTATGCGGGGACCTTGCTAACTATGCTCAGATTTGAAACTCCTAGTTGCTTTCTAGTTGGAGTGCGGGTTAGTGTGATGTTGAGAGCTCACTCACATTGTCACACTCCACTCTCGAAGGACACATTCCCATGTTGTTTATTGTTTTAAACATGAGTTCGACTTAAGGGCATTCATTTTCAATTAATGAACATATATCAAACTTTGGCCTCATCTTTACTCAGAGTCTGTTGTTGGGAGCTTGCAATTAGTGTGAGTTTCTTTTGCCATATTTCAAAGAGACATGTGGGCAAGTCAAATGTTCCAATGTTCAAAATCTCGCCTGAGAACGCACAACCTCCCTAGGATTCCGTAGAAAAAATGAATGTCTCACTAGCCATCAACTGCATAGAAACACGGCAAAGCGTCTTGTAAAACAAAAGGCTATCGAAAAGCAAATAAGGTTAATTTACCTTCGATAACTTTCCAACCAACGGAACGGGGGGGGGGGGGGGAGAAAGTGACAACTCATTTTGTCACAGAGTAGCCCAACCCCTACTCACCCAAACCTCCGCCGTGGCACAATATGTCTTTGCCGTAACAAAAATAAAAAAGTAAAGACGACAATGAAGTATGGGGTCATTTCACTTAACCACTGGTTCTCAGGAAAGACGCTTAAGACGAACACACTTTGGCTTAATCACTCCGTTAGGCTCCTGAAAACGTGCAGAATACCGACAAGAACATAAAACAGCGCAAAACGTTTCGTCGGGGTTTGAAGGGGTAATAGTGAACATGGATTTAGTCCCCGGTAATTTCCCATTCAAATTTAATGTCTGCATTCCTAGTGTTTGTGTTATGTTATGAGTTTGGCGCATTTATCTAAGAGGTTAAATTATTTCAATACAAAGAAAGGATATTTAAAGTATCAGTATGGAAAAAAGCATTGTTTAAAGTTATGGGCCTATTATTTACAAATCTGGAATATTCACATGAAATTATGCCACGTGTTTGTTATGTACATCGTAAAAATCAGAGAAGGTAGAATCCAGCCTCCCCCCCCCCCCCCCTTACCTCACCTACCCCATTTTCTCAAGCTCTGACCGTCAGCTTCTGCAAACACCTGCTGTTTAACACTACTACCAACAGTGACGTCCTTCAACTTTCGAATTCCTCAAAGGAAGAGCTGAAAATGTGACTTTATGTGTGAGAGAGGTTGCGCGCGCATGTGGGTGTATATATATATACAAAGTTAGGCTCTTCAGTGAACGTGCTTATTGCAGCGCAATTGAGCTTTAGAAAGTTCCATTGAGTTTTGTTTCCGGACATAAAGTCTCATCGAGACGGTGGGTTCAAGCTGCTGGTATTCTTGTTTAATTTTGTGGGAGAAGAACCAAGTCTGATACACGTTTTATAAAAGCTTCGAATGACCTTCAAGAGGGTTTTAACAACGTCGATGTGTGACTCCCGCCTCTCGAGATATTTCAAGTTAAAAAATAGGCAATTTATATTCAACGATTATACGAAATCTACTCGCTTTGGTTGTTTTTTTTTAACTACCCATGTTGAAACACCATTCTTTGTTCTACCAGATATCATTTAAATGGTTATCTTAGAAGTCTTACCTTGGCTAAGGTAGTTTTACTCCTCTATCAACCAAATCCACGAAAACCTAGCTGAACACTTCCACTGTGATTTCTCTGTCTCTGTTTCCGTGTGTTCCCATCTTTTCACGTATATTCTGTGTATCCTTCCTGTCATCTTATTTCCCTCATCCCCACCATACTCACCCTTCCACGACTCACTGGACTTGTATTAGTAGCCTATTACTAGTATAACTCCTTTTTTTTTTTACTGATGGCAAAAAAGCGACCATGAAGACAGATGCTAGTTGCAACAAAGTAAGCACTTTTGCTCCTCAGTAATCATCAATTATATGGTGATTCTTGTATCAATCTCTGGCTTTATATCATATTCGTTAAGCATTCTTCAAATCTGTATTATGCCTTAATTTAATTTAAGTAAGAGTTTAGCGACACTTGCAATACAATACGGTCATATAAGTGTCGAAGATCAGAGGTGTTACAAGAAAGTTACATACAAGAAAAGAAAAAGGACAGATGAGGACGGAAAAATGTTTTTTCCGAAAATGAAAAGAAGCAAACCACACCTCAGAGCATCCGCCAACCACCCGCTTGAGTTATGCATGTAGGAACGAACTGTTTTCCATCTTATTCATTTTTTTCCAATAACAAGTTGAAGAGCTCTTTTTAATAAAACCAGTGATGTTTTACTAGAAAAAATCGGACAGTTGTGATTGAGAGTGTGCCCGTTTCTATTTTGGATAATATGCATCGGACTCCTGACATCACGCTTATGATACAATAACACGCTAAATAAAATGTTACCCTCAAAGTAGGCCTACTTGATGTTTTATTGTTCATTTATTGGATTCTACATTTTAAACAAATGGTCCCTCAATGGTTACGATACAACCATAATAGGATTTTAGAACATTTTGAAACACGATTTGGAAATTCGGTGGCACAAATTTTGCCAGATTAGAGCGTAAATTGATTCACAAAGCGGTCGCTGCTCCTAAACTAACAAAGATAGCACAAACATTTAAATAGTTCTGAAAGTAAAAAAGTCAAGTTCCTTTCTTTACCCCTAATTTCAGTGCCCTTGAAGAGGTTTACAAATTTCAGTGAAGTGCCCACATACAATTTGGATTTTGTTCTTTAGTGTGATAGGGACTCGTTTTTCCAACCCCATTTCTTTGAAATACTGTTGATTAGCAAAGCTTGAAGTTCTTTTCTTAAAGGGTCTTTAAATGGGACCTCAGTTAAAAAACAAACAACCCGGCTCCAGTTAACTTCTCAATACAAATCTGCTAACCGTAAATTCTCTAGATCGTATTACTCAGACCTCCAATATCGAATAGTGTCATGTTTCAACTGCCTTTTTCAACATTTACCATCATGTGTGCACGTTCTATAATATGCTGTCTGTTATGCGGTTGGACAATATACAACGGCAACACAGCATGGAAGTAATGCTGAAAAAAAAATTGCGGAAAAGGGGGCAGTTGGCCCAAATTTTTTATTAACCTTCATAAAAAGTATCCAATGAAATGTATTGGCTCCTTAAGGGGGGGGGGGGGGCTACACCTGAAGGCTATCTCGCCTATTACTGGACCATATTTTACCAAATTCCATACATATAACAAGCATAGTAAGGAGTCTTAAAATCCGCAATCAAATTTGAGAAAACAATTTCGTTTTCATGGATACGGCGGCCATATTGGATTTTGTTGACATGTCTTACGTTATGAATACCGCACTTATTGCAAGTGGACATTGATTGTTTTTTACATGCGTGTTAACAAACAATAGATCTAAAAAACTGTCTTTTGTTTTTTTCCTGAACGCATTAGAAAATTTTTAATGAATTTTTTTTCTGAGGTAGCATTTAAGTTTGCAAAAAATCCATGAAAATCCACACTCCAGACACCAGCAAAAAAAATCTACTCCATATATCAAAACTTCAACAGACAAATTTTTAGCATACATCTTCTCTTCATTCTGTGAACATTTCATGAAGATTGGACAAAAAATGGTGGAGTTATTCGAAAAAAGTATAAAGAAAAGTCCCGTTTCCAGAAAACGGCCGATAAAGAAGAATAAAATATTGACTTTATGATGAAATAGTGGTAATAAACATACCCGGTATGGGAAAACATACGGTTTTTGGGGGTTCTTATGCGATGAAATAGTTGTAGGAGGGTCTGAGGAAACTAAAAATGCCTACAACTCAAATTCCATAATTTTGAGCCGAGTGCGCAGTATTATTGATTTCCATATTGCTGTCTACATCAATGGGATCCACATTAACTGCTGACAAAAATATTACGGTTCCAGTCTCTGCTATAAGTGTTATGTTTCCTTCTCTGTTCCTTTTACGTTTTCAGAGGAAGTACAAGGACAACAGTTCAATACTGTGACCAGGAGAAGAGGAACTCTCAATAATGAGACCAGACGGTAGTCTTATTTCGAGGTTTCTGGCTAAAGTCCACTGCAGAACTGAGGAGCACGCACGGATTCATCGTTCTATATTCATACGCACGTTTTCCCACGGAGTTGGGTTGTGCTTTATGTACATATTATATGAGCTGGCTTAGTGCAAGATTCCTTGAAGCCCGCTGTCTTTTGACAGAAGGGTCTCAGTCTGTTTTGCCCAATGATCGTACAGAAATGAACACCATGATGTTGTATATCCAAGGCAGGCAGCGGAAAGTCAAGAAGGTATGTTCATGTTTGATGATTCACATTCGTCTCTATTGGAGAGACATCTCCGATATTATTTGGCACTGACGGTCTTGGTCAAAGAGTAAAGCCCAGAGCTTAGTTTATGAGACCCGACTTAATGGCAGCGGAGACAGCCACGTTGAGATTATGCTTGGGGATCTAAGAATCACACGCAAGTCGACAGCGTCCCATTGTAGTTGCCAGACTTAGACACAGCCATGTATTGCTTGGCTCCGTGGTTTCGACTCTCGGTTTTGAGGCAACGTTTCGGGCATAGAAGCTCGTGCACTCGTTGCCTGAAGTGTTTCCCCGTTGTGTAGTAGATGAAAAAATAACACGCTGAGTTAGACAACGTGATTTCTGTCATGATGCAACGGATAGTCTGATACAACAAGTGTCTCTGCCAAGTCGGGTCGTGTTCTATATCTTCTGGCTTCAAAGTGAGGTCTCCGATGGGGAACTGCTTGGACATCGAGTAGACTATGGTGTAAGGAAGCCAAGTGCATATAAGATAGAAAGAAACGCTTAACAAAGTCACTGTAGATGCTTGACTCCCACCTCCACCAGCTCCTGTGTGTGCTGGACCTCCTGAAGTGAGGTTTCGAATCTCACGGATAACGAGTACGTTGAAGACCAAAGCAGCGAGCGGCGCCACTCCAAAGAGAAGCAGTTCTGTGAACCATGTCCAAAGTTCCACAAAGTTTCCTTCGTGTAGTTCTTTTCGGTGGTTGCACAACTGCACTTGAGCGTCATATGTCCAGAAGTAAGCTTGAAAGGTGCTGATAATGATACAGAAAACTAACAAACTAATCACTACAACGACAGCTCGGCGCACTGTACAGTAGCGCTCTTTTGCGAACGGGTGACAGATAGCTATGTACCTCTCTACTGTAAAGCCCAGTACAAGCAGAGGTGCTAGATACTGAGGAATACAAAAGACCATGTTGAAAATCTCACAGGAGACGTAGCCCTCGTAAGTACTTATATTCCATGCATATCGGAGCTCTTGCAAAATATGAAGCAACAGGAACACGACGTGGGAAATAGACAGCGCACCGAGATAGATGGCTGAGGAGTTGTTAGCACGGGTTTTTCGATTCAACCAAATGTAGGCGCTGAGAGGATTTGCAGGCAGGCCTATGACGTAAAATATTGGCGTGACGACTCTGTCGATAGTCCCTGACGCTGAGTGATTGCTGTATACTTCGAAGATGTCAAGGAACACCACCGTCCCGTTGGGGTGCGCACTCGAATTGTCCATGGTGATTCTGTTGAGACAAGAGATACAATCAGTGGTTAGTGAAGAGAAAAAGTAGGCCTCTAAAGAGGCGTAAAATTGGCAGAATAAAACTATAGCCAACTTGACCTCTTCTCTGCCAGTCTGTCTAAATCTCCCCTCTCAGAGCATCCATCTTCCTCCCTTCTCCACCTTTCCTGCCC
>NW_004797286.1:1171967-1173164 GCF_000002075.1 Aplysia californica | reverse complement strand
TACGTGGGAGTCGAACTCACGTCTTTCTTAAACTGGGTAGAGTGCCTAACCACGAGACGATCATAAACGAAGGACAGACACTGAGATTTTCTATTTTAATGTTGGTTAGTTGTTATTGTTGTTTAAATAATCCTATATTTCAAAGAAACGAACTGGTTAACCCCGGGAATTGGGTTTCTTTATTCAGCAGCTCGAACAATCAATCGCATCACCCAGAGTGAGGAACTATGAACTGGAGGAAGCCTTTCTTACCACGTTGACTGCTATTACCATTTCTAAAACAGGATATTGACGAAGGAGAATTCTATGGAACTGTATGTATAATAAGGTGGATACATTTGAAAAACGGTCTCTTTGAATCGGCAGGAAATCGCAACGGTGGTACACCCGCTGCCGCTTTTAATAATGCAGATCTTTCTAGATTGAGTCTACCGTCTTTCCTGACTTCCAGCTGCTATAGAAAGTGAGTTCACAGTAAGGAACTAAATGCACTTGAACCAATACAAAATGCAGTCGGAAAGCTTGCTAGCTACAACCATACCATTATTTGGAAGGGGGGGGGGGAGGCATACGCACTGAAATTTTACCCCTCTTTTCGATATTTCAGCACCATCCCATTTTGCCCCTATCTTTTCCTATTTCTTCTGCTTTTCTCACCCTCATACAATTCTCCTCTCCTTGTCTACTCCATTTTTCATTTTCTATCTCCTTTTACCCCCGCACTTCATTTTCTCACCTCTTCTCATTTTCTCCTCTTTAATTTCTTTTTCTTTCCTCATCTCTCCGTGTTTCAGTCTCTTTCTTGTCCACTTCCTCAAACTTTTCTTCCTCTCCTGGTTCTTCCGTTTATGATGCAGACACCACTAGCTCTCATCACGCACTCCCCCTCCCCCTCTCAAGTTATTTCCATGTCATATTTTTTTAAAGAAAGTTTTGTCGACACCAGCGATTACACTTTGACTATCATCTACCAGCAATACGTTTGTGAGCTTTTACACACACTCATTCCAGCATTACCGCAATTGCCCTTTTCCCCCTAGCATGTTAGCGATCCATTAGCATCTGAGCGTTAACTCTTCTGCATGATGCCATTCGGTATCCCCCTAACATAAAGTTGCACTGTTTGGTATAACTGGGTGAATATGCACATACATACACACAGGCGTACCTTTCTCTCTCTCTCCCTCTCTCTCCCTC
>NW_004797286.1:1166811-1170177 GCF_000002075.1 Aplysia californica | reverse complement strand
CAAACACAACAAACACACACACACACAAGCAAACAAACAAACAAACAAACAAACAAACAAACAAACAAACAAACACACACACACAAGCGCAAAGAAGCGTATTGGACTTACCACCATTAACAATTGTTGTACAGGTTGTGTACTTATTTGACAGACGCAAGCGCACTTAAAAACGTAAAAGCTGTGAGTTCCACACATTTTGGGACTGTGTGACTCGCACTGACTTCGTACTACAAGATTTGAAGAGTGTAGTGAGGTCACAGGGAGTTGGTCTAATTTAGGTATTTTAAAGGGGCGACAAATCAGCCCTGAATTACCACATATATCTTGCTGAAGAATATTCCTTAGCGGCATAGGAAGACTGTGCAAACTACCCGCATGTGGGTGATGGGATTTATGAGGAGAGCATTAGGGTCCGTCTGGGGGAAGAGACATTTCAATGCCACCAGAAATCCGTAGGAGCCGCACCCACTGACAACCAGATCACACAGGGGCTAATCGGGTTTGATTTAGACACCCTAGTTTAGTTTTAGTAAGCGTTTTAAGGGCCTTTGCAACACAAGTAGGTCATAATTAATGAAGATCAGAAGTGTTACTAGAGTGTAATATAGTACAGGAGGAGAACAGGTACGGCATTAGGAACAGTTTAAATGCGTCATTTCAAAAGCAGTATCAGCTTGTTTTATGAAAGTCTCAGAACCTTCGTCTTGAACTTACAAGATGTGAGTTGGATACCTGAATACGGAACTTTAGTGTAGAGGGTACAGGGTTCTCCGAAAAGAGCGGAAAATCTAGGAGGTCTCGTGTGCAAGTTGCGCTCATTAAAGTTCCATTGCTGGTCCAAAACAGATAAGAGAAGGCTTCGGCCACCACCTGTGCAAAATTCAAAATTTCCAACCAGCTGAAAAAGTTCAACGTGTCCCGCACGCTCACATGACATTATGGCATGTAATGCGTGAACAGTCGTTAATAACCAATTGAATGCTCTCGTCAGGACAGCCATTACTTCAGACAATAACCACCAAAAATCTCAGATTTTAAACTTTAAAAAACCCAACAAAAAAACCCAAAAACGATTGCAGGGTTTGTAAGAAAATCAGTTCAGAAGCCAGTGGCATTACCTTGCGCACTACCGATTTATTCTTGGAGAAAGGGGAAATGCCTTCCTGTAGCGACAAAAAAGAACGTTAGTTAAACTAAAGATAATAAAAGTGTCATAATTTGAATGATGCAGTAGGCCCTTCACATTTCAATGACTTCTTGTTCACCGTCAGCACATAATAAAATGCGTTCACTTTTCCAAAGTGCTGATGTGATCATCAAAACTCTATTATTGTAACTCCTTGTTATCAGGAATATCACAGGAGAAAGTTAAAAGACTTCAAACTGTCCAAAACAATACTGCACGTCTAGTTTTAAGGAAAAGAAAGCGAGACTCTGCTAAACCTCTTTAACGAACATTTCATTGGCTTCCTGTTGAGAAAAGGATTGTGTACAAGTTGGCCACCCTATGTCACAAATGTTTGAATGATAATGCACCAGCATATTTATCAAATCTGTCAAGACTTTACATTCCAACTCGCAGTTTGAGGTCATCAGCTAACAAAAATAAATTTATTTTACCATCTATGAAACTTAAAACAATGGGTGGAAGGGCATTTGCATACCAAGGCCCCAAGATTTGGAATGCTTTACTAAGTACTTTGAGAGAGATCAAATCTTTTGATTCATTCAAATGTCAGCTGAAGTCGTTTCTGTTTTTAAATTAATAAGATGAATATTTGGAATAATGTTCTTTAGTCAGAACACAACGTTTTATGTTACTGTTGTATGTTGTACTATTTTCTAAAGCGCTCAGAGCCTGTGTACTTTATTCGGGGTTGAGCGCTATATAAATGCCATTTATTTATTATTATTATTATTTGATATTCTAGCATAGTGTTAAAACGCCAAGCTTTTTGCCTTCGTTTCCTGGTTACTGTATGGATAGTGTAGCATTTTTTGTTTATGTTTCTCTGTTTGGGAACTGCTTTTTATCAAAGTATAAATGGAGCGATCTTCGTTTACACACATTGCGATGCACACGATTATTACAAAAAGTATGTTTGTTGTTAAGGCTGCAGAGATAATTTGGATCTTTGGATCAAGAGTTTGGCGGCTTCAGCTATGCCTGTCAGAAACAACCCTTTAACTTCTAAGGATGTCTCAGCAGGAACACGAGGACAGCCCATTAAGTTTTGTTTTACGACAAAAAGATCATACTTACGTGCTTTATCTGAAAAGACAAGAGTGTAACAATTCCGCACCTACCACTGGTTCTTTATATACTGTTTCTTGCGATGTCTCTTCTATTCTTAGATCCTGACGTGAGTTGCCTGTGTGATTGTCCCCAACTAAGTCAGTAATGACGATGGGTGTGCTGCTGGTCGCCGCTCGAACCAGAAAGTTCGATATTAATTATGAAACGAGGGAAATCACTTCTGTGTCTACCCTGATTTGCTAGTTTTCTTCCTTTCCCAGACTAATATTTACAAAACAAAACAACGGCTGTTCTTCCCTTCATTTCTGTAAAACACTAACCCACCCACACTAATACATCCATAATACACAGTCACCAACGCAAACACAAAGACATACACTCACAAACACAATTGCACGTTAAAATAAATATCTAAGGATTTAAGATACCAGCACTGCTAAGCTTTATATTTCAAAATTTTCTCCTCACAAAGAAAGGGACAGTTGGTCGGGTGCAGTGGTTGGGGGGAGAAACGAGGTGGGCTCCAAGAAAAAATATAAGAAAAATTTCGCTCTGAAATCAATTACGCTCAAATAGCCTTCCCCGATTGCTTAAGAAGTCGGGAAAAGGTTAAGAGCTCTTGTGATTGGGTGAAAGATGACAGATTTGAACGTCCTTCGCGAACTGCGACTAGATTTGCATATCATTACTGAGGAAAAGGTATGGGAAAATGATGTTAGTTCAAGCTGACGCTGGGCACACATCGTACTGGGGAGGAAGTCTCATTTTTGGTAGAGCTGTTTTGAGGAATAAATTAGTTAGGTCCAAACCTTGAGAAAGAAAGACAAAGGGGGAAAACGATTGTGAGAACGAGACGTGAATTAAATTGAGATAAACATAATATATGGAGATTCAGAAAGAGAGAGAAAAGAGAACAGAAGAGTAGAGGAGAGACAGAGAGGGGGAGATGGGGAGAGAGAGATAGATAGAGAAGGATAGATAGATAGATAGATAGATAGATAGATAGATAGATAGATAGATAGATAGATAAATAGATAGATAGATAGATAGATAGATAGATAGATAGATAGATAGATCGATAGATAGATAGATAGATAGATAGATAG
>NW_004797286.1:1161811-1164311 GCF_000002075.1 Aplysia californica | reverse complement strand
AGAGAGAGAGAGAGTGTGGGGGGGGAGGGAGAGAGAGAGGGAGAGAGAGAGAGAGAGGAGGGGGGGGGGGAGGGGCAGAAATACAGAAAATCTTTATTTTAGCAAGAAGATGCATTTTTTAAAAAATGAGAATACGTTAAAACATTTCAAAAAGGTTTTCTTTCAACGTACCGAATCGGTCACGCCCGTGTGTTTCTCGCTTGTTGTGTGAGCTAAATCATTGGGCATTGCCAACAGACCTTTACTCCTGTCTGGTTTGCGTAACAAGTGGTAACAGTATTTAGTTACCTAATCGTTTTCTGCGGTTCATTTATCATCATAATACACCAAAATTCATATTCATCAGTTGCCAATTTTCTGTCTAATGATTCTGAGTGCTTTCATGACGTTTGTCATACGAAGAATTGAGTACACGTATTGGGTGTTAACCACGCGTCAAATCGAAGACCCTGTTAAGAAATTAGGAGTTGGGTCGGAGGGTGCTGGAATTACCCCCCAAACCCACATCCATTCTGAAAAGAACTGCAGTAGTAATTACTTCCCTTAAAAGCACTGCTAATATATTGGAACTACTCATCACTTTATTTCGTGAACCTAATTATTTTTTCTCGGGCAAACATAATGTTCGATGCTCGAGTTTTATCTCGTTGATCTATTTTTTTCTAGATCTGAAGTGTTCCAAAATTAAATCACATCTGAATTTGCAGAGATATCGTTTATGGAGATATGGTATGGGTGCAACGTCCCATTTTAACACTATGCTTATACATGAGGATTGATCTCCTATTTATTACCCATCTCCTAAAGCACAGTTACAAATGGTTGAAAGGCATTGGAAAGTCCCCAACAACTGAAGTTCAAGAAAACATCAGTAAGGACTCCAACCAAATGTAGGGCCATACTACTTACATCGTAGAAAATATTATCCCACCAAAGCTAACAACACAGTAATCTTTTACAATGCACCAAATTATGTTAGCCGCCTTTCGATTTACGTAAGCGAAATTCTCTACTACATGTACTTAGAAATGAATAATAACGTTTGAGGACCTGAAAAGCGATTTTTTTTCCGCCCAGAAAAAGGCACACCATTTTTTGACTATGAAACTTTGCAACCGAAAAAAATGACCATGAAAAGCTAGCAAGAATCCTTTGCAAACAAAAAAATGACCATGAAAAGCTAGCAAGAATCCTTTGCAAACAAAAAAAATGTCCTTCAAATCAATATACAAATGTCGTTTGATTTCGTCTCCACTTTCTGTCCCCACCCTCCTTTGCCCCCTCCTCTTGGCTCCTGACTCTTTCTGCAGCCTTTCTACTGCTACTCCTTAGCTCCTTACTGTTGTCTTTCAGCCACACTCCTGATTTTCGGGTAGGAAAGATGTACACCGAACCTGCTAGAAAAAGGGCGAAAAATGTGTGCAAGTTGCGCACGTTAAAGATCCATTGGAGTTCTAAAATCGATAAAAGTAGGCTTCCGCCGCCACCCGGGCAAAATTCAAAATTTCCTATCAACTGAAAATGTTTGGTGTGTCCCGCTCGCTCATATGACCTTGTGCAGTTCCGAGTGCCGTAAAAACACTCACCCGAAAACCAAAAAAAAAACCCAAATCTTCTTTATCAACGCAATAAGACGTCTAAAGAGCACGGACTTATTAAATAGCTTTTGAGGTCTCTATAAATAAACTATTAAAGCCTGACCAGGTCAAAATAAGCCTACCCTTAAACCACTTTTTGTTTGTTGCCCAAACGGTTTCTGACACAGAAGAATCTGCCAACAAACACTCGTTTATCTAATTAACTGCGAAGTTTTTCTTGCCTGAACTCGACGTGAAAATGCGGGGAAATGAGAAAGACTTAACGCTCCTGGATGCCAGTGAGAGGAAGCGATGACTTTTTATTGATTTCTGTAGCCCGAACCAATAGGAGCAATCGGGTGCCCATTACTTCAGGACCAAGAAAGTCCTCCCTCTCCTGGGTCCCTAGCGATTTCTTCGGGACCTCCACCACGTAGCAGGTCAACAAGTTTCAAGTTTATTGTTTACGTGCCCTTTAGCTCTTATTTTACTTTGCTCTTTGTATAAATGAAATTCTACAAGATCTAATACGGTTGGGATTCGTATTATGCTAACGGTTACACTTCTGATTAACTGCCGTTATGGAAGAGGTATCATTTTTCTTTTGCTGTTATTCTGTCGACAGCACAAGGAGGTTGCTAGCTCCTTCAGTATTTTTTGTGTTTCTCGTGTCAGAGTCTTTTTTCTGGCCATGTAAATGTATTTGATGCCCTCGCCGCAGTCACAGTTGAACAAGACCCCTATGAATACATCCTTTTGAATGAGTGTGGGAATAAATCCCGAAAACAGATATTTGGGAAGTTGAGGAAAGCAAAAGTATTTGATACTCTTATGAATATGACACGTAAATGAACAAGAGAGAGAGAGAGAGAGAGAGAGAGAGAGATAGATAGATAGATAGATAGATAGATAGATAGATAGAT
>NW_004797286.1:1160000-1160999 GCF_000002075.1 Aplysia californica | reverse complement strand
GGGGGGGGCAGATGGCGGGGATATGGATGCCAAATCAGATGCAAACGGAGCTATTACGACGAAAGAGAAACATGTATTAACATTCCAAACAAAAGACTAATCGTGGACTGGCTCCAGACAAGATATTGCGGCTACTGTGTGAAACCAAAAAACAAAAACAAAACGCTGACTCCACAAGCATGCATGTCATCAATGGTGAAATGAGACACTCATTAAAATAATCAAATCGAATATGCGGGAATTTTTCTTGGGGGTTGGCAATTTTTATCGAATTTTCTTTTTTTAAAGTTCAGCAGCTTTTATGCCCACTTACAAAACATTTATGTGTGGATTTCACTGGAAAAACGTTGATTAAAGGCACAGAAAATGTAAATTTTCTGTTTCCAAGGACCCTCAAGAGTTGGAAGATGCCAAGTTTTGGTGGCCATTTTCTCGCTTATTTTACCTCTGAAATCAGGTGACCCGACACCCTTCAATCCCAAATACCCTAACTTCTATTAAAGATATTTTTTTCATCGAACAATAGACACACGAATTATTTTTAAGATGACACCAGTAACTTGATTACATGCCCAAAAAAAATGACGACCGCCTCATTCCACCGCGTCGTGACACTAAATACATTCTCTAATTGCTTCCTCCGGAGACATGGCGACCAGACACTGCTCAATGCTGCAACAATCCACTTCCTTGTTGAGACCCAGTGGGAAATGTAAATGTAAATGAAATAAATCTTCAGGTCAGACAGTTAAGCAGGTGAGTAATTGGGAATGATGTGTTGGTATATCTTGCTGGTATTAGGCTAATGTGACCTTACAGGAATAAGATTTTGACAAATAAATTGCGCTTTATTGATTCCCCGTGGGGAATGTTGGGTTAAATGGTTAACATTTATACATGAGTATATAATTAATCACACGCACACACACACACACACACACACACATACACACACACACACACAAACACACACTCTCTCTCTCTCTCTCTCTCTCTCTC
>NW_004797286.1:1157362-1159900 GCF_000002075.1 Aplysia californica | reverse complement strand
TCTCTCTCTCTCTCTCTCTCTCTCACACACACACACACACACACACACACACACACACACACACACACACACATATGTATTTCTTATCACCTCTGCATTTTTCCTAAAGTTTTGTTCTATATCTCTTTTTCATACTGAGCGAAGATTATGAAGTATTATCTAAATATTTCAATTACCACGTTTCTGTTGTGAGAACGAAACAAATAGCTCAACAATTTACTGACGCCATTTTGTAAGTTCTTGTCTTGAATTAGAGGAGAATAGGCAAAAAATTGACCAAAAAAGAAACAAACCAACGGACCACATCTTAACATGGACAGTTCACAAAAAATCAATTTTCTTTTTCAGCGCTACATGAACTTAATATTCAGTTCAAGTCATAGCTTATGCTTTAAGAATGTTACCATGTCATTGCCCTCGTTCAACATAGGGTAAAAATTACCATCTAAGCTTTAAATAGCGGGATAACGTCTGCCATCTACGCCTGGATACACAAGCCATGAGAAGATTACTACCCAGGAAGTGTGTTCTAGCGTATAATTCTCGTGGGTTTTATGGAACCCCTCCCCCCTCATTTCCCTGGCTCAGAACTGCAAACACCAATAACCTCGCTCGCATTGCACTGACTTAACAGTTATCCGCTACTAATTCTTGGAAGGGATCAAAGACAGGGTCAGGTTTTTTTCCCTCAATTCTGAAAAGTCCTTGTCGTACTTCGTACCTCCAAGTTATCACACATAGCGATGTTAAAAGTTCCGTTATAGCGTAAAGGGTTTTACGATATCGTTTGTCAAAAACACTACATCGGCGTCAAAGTTGCAGCGCTTAGACGATTCGTCGTCGTACGCTAGACCTGAATTCGCTTCCTGTGTGGGGAGAGTTTTTTAAAAATCGAGTATCTCATTCTTTCTGCTGGGACAGGCAAGGTCGAATCCCGCCTCCTAAATGATCGAAAAGGTGTCAGTGGGGCATAAAACACTAACATTAATAGAAACCACCAGCCAACGGGATACATTAGATTGAATACGCTACCTGTGCACTTCTTAAGCACATCATGTGTTACTAAGTAGTTTCGAACCTGATACAGGGCTAAAAACTGCCGATGAAAAATGCTTTTCGCTTGGAGATATATCCCCTAACTAGACACAACATGCTTTTCTCATCTGCAGGATGTTCCGTGGGCTCAACCGTATCAGGCTAGACTACGTTGCTCGCAACCCTAGTTGGTATCCTTGACAGGATGTTTCATACATGGTTGTCCGGGGGAGTTTTTATTGCTCTCCGCTGACTTTTTCCAAACCTATCAGAGAAGGACATTTAAGCAGAGCTCCAGGCGCTTAAATGATAACAGTCATAAAAGGGGCGTTAAACCCTTACCACTTTTCCTGTAATGAAATGTAGTCAAAATAGCAACACACTCAAAGCCCACAATCCCCCGGGTATGTAGCAGAGGTCAAGAGTGAGAGAGAATTTTTCTGAGGGCTAATCTGCGTCTAAGCACAACACAGGACAACTACATGAAAACACTGAAGCCCTCTCCGAGTCCTGAAAAGTAGGGATAATGATCATAAACGTTCACTTGAATAGTTTCTAGGATGATTATGAATGAGGGAGACTTTACAAGGAACTATGTGTTATGTGAATGTCTTTTACGGGTCTGCTTTAGGGATTCAATGATTATTTCCACGAAGGAAACACACGGTGTTTACTTGTCAGAAGTAAGATCGAAAGCAGGCCAATTTTTATGCCTGCACAAAAGAATTCTGAGGACGGATGGTAAAAAAAACAAACCCGGAAAAACATTTTTTAAAACTTTGCGTTGTTTTTTAAAACCTTTCTCTAACTAGGCCTAGCATTGTCACCTTGAAATCCCAAATACATTTCCCCCCGAAAAAGCAGTTCCTCTTTGTGAATGATCAGCTGTGCGCAAGCAACAGAAGCCAGTGAACAAGAGAGCCCATGTTTCTGGCTTCATGACACGAAACTCTTGAGAGAAATCCGTTCCTGAACGTAAGGAGTTTTGCTAAGCTCGGCTAGTTTCTAAACCAGTGGGGCAGAATGTACACACATTGATTGGTGGCAATGTGAGGAAACGAGGTGACCCTGCAGGTTTGTTAAGTCAGCTGAGTTTGTTACCGCTATGGAACTGCGTTTCGTCCGCTTATGAGCAACTGCATTTATTTCATCAAAAAGCTAAATTTGAGAGTGGTTACGGCTTCGGCAAGGGCGCTCAATGAAAGGTAAAAGTACTGAGCCAATCTGAAAATTTCCTTTGAAAAAGTAAGTATAGCAATAATAACATACATACATCTCTACGCACTAAAACTCATGACATAGTGCATGCATTATGACAAAATGCAAAATATCATTTTTAACAATATTATTTGATAACCGCAATACGTTTGGTTTTACGTTTAATTAGTGAAAACTCATTTTTACCTGCAAAGCTAATCATGCACACATTATGAGGTTAATAATTAAGCATGGGTACCAAATTCAGAGAGGAGGAAGGGGGGGGGGAGGTAAAAAGATGTCATT
>NW_004797286.1:1152842-1157262 GCF_000002075.1 Aplysia californica | reverse complement strand
CCCCCCCCACCCCCAAAGAGTCTGATTTCTTTGTATGTAAACATCTTCATGATTAGTAGCCTCCCTATTGATCTGAATTGTGCCTATTTACAATTAGTGACGTACATGTTTTCAGTTTGAAAGACAATAAACTGTCATCATTCTTGGTTGCAGGAAATCCTTTCATTTTTGCAAACTACAATTCTACAATTTAAATGTTTTCTTCATTTTAACTTCTTTAACGCACACGTCATACGTTTACTGGCAATATAGCCACGGGCACGTTTTGTTGTTGTTTTTAACCAGATCGTTAGTTTCTCTCCGAAGAAAAAATTATGTTTGATGAAATGTAGTTATCTTCCGTTTAACCCATTTACATTTTTTATAATCGTTTGATTAAAATATATTTATTGCGCCTGTACTTTAAATAGAGAAATTCAGAAAGAAACTCAAATAGTGCACTCTCATCACGGTTGAGATCATTACGTTTCGGGATGTTTACAGATTGTAAACCCTGATGGAATATTAAATACTTTATACACATTGCCCTGCTTGAGCACCATCACTACAACTACAGCTGAGACACAATGACAAAACAACATCAGCAACAGCAACAACAACAACAACAACAACAACAACAACAACAACAACAACAACAACGACAATAGCAACAACAGCATCATCAAAACCACCATCAAAAACATTATCAAGAACAGCATCATTGACAGCTGAGATATTAACTCATACGCAGAAAAAATAACAAACAAAAATATCACACCCTAACTCCCAACATATGCCGCGTTACAGCCGTCTCCTGGATTCGCCTCCATACCATCGGCCATGCAAAAGTTGAAGCAGAATAGTCCATTTCCGGGTCTTGTCGCCTGATATCATAATACAGGCCGCACTTCCGCTCCGACAGCGGACACCGACGACCCGACTGGCTCCAGAATGTAATTTAGCCGCCCCTGACTGAGCATTCGGTGGGAGAAGTGCGCTACGCCCATTGCCGCTTGGCCAAGCATTTTGTTCACACTATTTGGAGGAAGCCAACCAGTGTAATTCTATCCAAATCCTAACGACTGATGATCATTGGACAGCTCAGCAAACGTTGGGTTTTGCCGCAACTGATTTGGAGGTTTTCTCGCCCGAGAAAAGTGAGTGCTTGTGGCCCGGCTGTTAATGCGGGTTCTATCCGAACTACCAACGTAGTCAAGTACAAGCGAGGAATCTCATTATGTCGGTGACGCTACGACAAAGGGTTTGCAGTCAGAGAGTAAATTGTCAATCCCCAGAAATAATGCAAGCATTTCTTGAAATTTTACTTCTAAATTAAATAAGGAACATTTACAGGATAAACGACTCAGTATTAAGATAATTCTCTCACTGCCCCCTCTGTCTGTCTGTTTGTTTGTCTGTCTGCCTCCCACCCCCTCTTCTCTCTCTCTCTCTCTCTCTCTCTCTCTCTCTCTCTCTCTCTCTCTCTCTCTCTCTCTCTCTCTCGACGTAAAAGCAAACAGAAAACTACAGTGACGTTCTTTAATATAGAAAAAAAAGTGGGAAATGGAAACGGATAGGACTCGGTGAGGCGCAGACGTTGGAATAGAGGTTTTGTTTAGAAATGTTTCTGTTCACTAAACTGAAAATACGTCATTTCCAATAAGAAAAAAACACTTGGTCCCTACGTTTGGGAACTGGGCTCAGACAAAATTACGTCTCTTTATGAAATAAAAGACATTTTTTAGTGTCCTTGGGAGGCATGTGTTGTTCAAGGTCTTGTTTCAGGTTTGTTTTCCCTTTAGTCAATATATTTCAAATTTTTGGAGTGGGCTGATCTAATCAAAAGAGGAAACAAAAAGTGCGAGGTGATATTTTTGTACAATGCAACGGTATCGTATCCAGCAAAGGGGTGAAGACATGCTAAAAAGCGACCATTTAATTTAGATTCACTCCAGAAATTCAAGAATGGTTGGGAGAGGCATTTGGGGTAGGATGTTAGAATGCCTCACTGACAAACATATTCGGTATTTATTCTAAGTTTAAGTTTGTGTTATATTAGTTTTGAAGAAGGAAAGAGCGACACGCAACTAGTTTAAAGCTTTTACATTAGAGGTCTAAAACTCAAATTACGCAGGGCTGAGTGGAGGTAAAGTCCGAGTGCTGGGGGCCTCATCAAATATCCCACATAAAAGGTCTCAAATATAAAAAAAGGTAAAACTGATCTAAAAGAATAAACAGTTCTTCCCCACTGGAAGCTGTCTGGAGCCTGAGCTAGAGTAATCCATATGTGCTTTAAAACTATAAAAACCCAGGGCCGCACTTCGACAAAAAGGTGCGTCCTCGCTATCACTATACTCTGGTGTCAAATATAGGCCGCAAAATATTATCTCTCGGGCATCGATTGGTCCTCTTGCCTGAAACCCCTGTTTTTGATAGAAGTGAATCTTCATTTCACTACATTATTTTAGTTTTCTATACAACAAAAAAGAGTGAGAATATAAACAACACGACCCTCTCGCGTTGCGTTCTTTCAATGCCCCTTTACGCCTACTGTATGAATAAAAAGGGGGTGTCTTATATCGCTTTATTACCCATGTCTAATTCGTAGGAACCACGTCTCATCAATTCCGGGCTAGACTAAGGGTTTCCAGTCAGAAATGTATAGAAAGCACCCCTCGTTAGTAAATCTTCCACCCTTTCCGCCCTGAAGACTGTTGCTCCTAATTGTCACCCAGAAAGCTCGATCTTCTTAAACTCATAAATTTGTGCTTTGCTGTCTGGAAAAAAGAAAATGAGAGGGATATAAAGCTCTTCTGCTGTTTGTTTTGCTGGGCAGGCTCTCTTCGAGTATCAAGACGAATCTCGGGACATTTATCCAGATTTGTTTTCAAAGCTCAGATATATTGCATGGATTATAACGAAAGAGTTATGCTGTTTTATTGTATGAGGATAAATTCTTGAAAATCTGAGAGTGGAGAGGACACTAGAGGTAATGTCATTGTGTTTAAACTAATCACACAGATAATAATAATAATAATAATAAGAAGAAGAAGAAGAAGAAGAAGAAGAAGAAGAAGAAGAAGAAGAAGAAGAAGAAGAAGAAGAAGAAGAAGAAGAAGAAGAAGAAGAAGAAGAAGAAGAAGAAGAAGAAGAAGAAGAAGAAGAAGAAGAAGAAGAAGAAGAAGAAGAAGAAGAAGAAGAAGAAGAAGAAGAAGAAGAAGAAGAAGAAGAAGAAGAAGAAGAAGAAGAAGAAGAAGAAGAAGAAGAAGAAGAAGAAGAAGAAGAAGAAGAAGAAGAAGAAGAAGAAGAAGAAGGAGGAGGAGGAGGAGGAGGAGGAGGAGGAGGAAGAAGAAGAAGAAGAAGAAGGAGGAGGAGGAGGAGGAGGAGGAGGAGGAGGAGGAGGAGGAGGAGGAGGAGGAGGAGGAGGAGGAGGAAAAATAGTAATGGCAATAACAGTTCGTTCATCATGAACTGATGATAACCTTAAACATCCGAGAAGGAAGAGAAGTTATTATAGCTATTGCGTGCAACCACAGCAGGTCGCCATCTTGGTAAAGAGGGAAAAGTAAATTCAATATTTCGCTGCTTGTAATCATCACAAACGCTAGAACCCACCGCAGATAGCAGCACCTTTATATCATAGGATATTTTAGTACATGGTTAAAACCTATTTCAGCGCTGCACGTTTATCTAATGGATAAAACCTCTAGTTTCATGTCCATCTCCATGACCAGCGACTCAAGCGGACATAGGGCTACAGAAACTGAATATTATAGTATCTATTTCTCCCTTTGTCGTTTACTTGTTGTCATCGCCCACCTCTCTCTGTGTCTCAGCAGACAGGCGCGTACACACACACACGCACACACACATACACACACACACACACACACACACACACATACAAACACACACATACACGTGTATACATTGTCCCCCCTCCCCTATCTCTCTCCTCTCCTGTCTTCCTATCTCGACCAACAAAAGAGTCGACAAAAATCTTATAGGCGGTCCGAAAAACTAACCAGTAACACAAATAGAGAAATGAAGTGACAAGATTTATCTATGTCATTTCTATTTACATTGGGCCCTGTCAGCACTCCTCTTTGGTTCATTTGTTTTTGCGGAATTCAGCTCCTATAATGGATGATCGAGCTGCCTTACTCAACAAGTACACAGACCTCTTTGTACTTAGAAGAGTTGCAATCTGCTATTGATCTCTAACGAGTCTTTCCTTGAATAAATTGCTCAGTGGTAGTTTAATTTATTGTTCGCGCTTTGTTTGGAGGAGAATTAAACATCTAAGCAATGAAAAGGATAAATTATACGGTTTCAGGACTCCAAAATGTCGAGACCATGGGCAGCTGAGGGGATGAGGGGAGGTGCGTGAGTGTGTGTGTGTGTGTGTGTGTGTGTGTGTGTGTGTGTGTGTGTGTGTGTG
>NW_004797286.1:1144899-1152742 GCF_000002075.1 Aplysia californica | reverse complement strand
AGAGTGTGTGTGTGTGTGTGTGTGTGTGTGTATTTTAGGGAATAAAACACGGAAATCAGCAAAACCGTGAGAGAAACAAATATTAGGATTGAATCGCTAGATTAAAGATGGTGGAGGGGGGTGAGGGTGGGGGTGGAGAATCCATCTTTTTCAGAATTTTAAAGCGAGTGGGAATGGAAACTCTTCTATAGGCCTATTATGGAGGCAATTAAGCTTGAATTATTGTTTCTAACGTGGAAAATGAAAAAATAAAACGGATCTAAAAGCGAAGATCAACGTCAGAGGAAATGGGCTCTGATTTGAGAGGGATCATACGCTGAATTGAGGGAGTGATATCAGTGCATGGGTTCGAAGCTATTCAAGATACGATGGTTTTTGTCACGGAGACAAACTATTGGCGGAGAAGATATTATCTGTGGCAATGCTCTGCACCACTGCAAGTTCCCGGGGAAGACTGACAAAGTACGAGGTACTGGGTTTTGCCCATTTCGTTTTTTCATGAGCATTTTGAATTCGTGATATGAGTCGGCTAGTGTTATGTGTCCAATGGAGTAGAGCCTATTTTTAACCAAACCTGAACGACGTGAATTCACAAATGTGAACATCGCCAAATCAAATGTGCATGAATAAAAAACCCAGGCAACCTCCCCTCCCCACCCCCTGTGAACCAAACCAAAACAAAAAACCAAAACTTGGAAAACAGTAAATCGAAAAGTGCCGTCCTACCGGAGTTCATGAAAATTTCTCTTTCCGTCTTTCGTTGGCGCACGATACACGACCTTTAGAAACTACACTACCAGAACAACTGTCTGGGTTTGAGGCTCCACTGACCCAGGATGTGTCTTTTTTGCGAAAGCCTGGCGAAGGACACGTAGATCCTATTGTTATACGAAAGTAATCTGCATCTGCTAACCCGATCCCCCACTGTGACAAAAACAGTCTTCGTTTCCTTCTTTCCCTAAATCACAAGGTACCTCGCCCCCCCCCCCTCGTCTTTTTCCGCCTCCGTATCAAACCACAAAAAGGCACCAAACAGATAAAAAGGCAGAAAAAAGAAGACCTGACAACCCCCAATCTGTACTCAAGAACCAGGGACCCCCGGGTTTCCGCCTTTCTTGGTGCTCGTCTGCAGAAGGTCTGGCCACTATTCAACACTGGGACAAGGGGACAACGGGCTGATTTGATTAGTGCTTTAAGTAGTCCCCAGGGATTAGCTGGTAATCGGCTACATTCCTGAGCCATCACTAGCGACACCAGGGGCGTGAACACGATAGCGGGGGTGATAACGATTTTACACTGTTTGAAGCTCCTTTACCACTTTTTTGGCTAGTTTTGTTTTTGAGCGTGCTTTGTCTAAATTTTTGGTCACGCTAGAATGTGACCTACATTGGAGATATAGCTGCTAACACTCTGGAAACGTGGGGGGACGTTACGGACGTTTAGTAAATGAATTAGCATTGGCGTCCATGAGCAGTTCAATGAATAATGTATTTCGCCACATGCCATGCTATAACTCTTCTTTCGGTTTTCTGGAATAATCTATATTGCCCTGTGTGGAAGTCAAAACCCGTAGGAAAATTAGAAGGCAGTTTGTTCTGATAGTGTTCACGATATTATTGTGATGATTCAGAGCGATACCAACAAAAAGAAAACCTCGGTCTGATCCCTCCTCAATGTAATGTCGATATAGTGAAAAGTTATGTCTAGCGTTGGAAGATTGTAGTCTCCGGTAAAGCTCTGGGGGCCAATGTCTCTGAAAAGACATCTTTTTAAAGTAGATAATATTTTAATTTTAGTCCTGGCTTAAATTCATATTTTTCTATTATCGTCATTCGCTCTCTTTCTGTTGCACATTTTTGTGGGTGTAATATGCATGGGTACTTTTTGTTTGTTCTTTGCCCGGGATTTTTCTGTTCGGTTTTGTTTGTATATGATTGATTGTCATTTTGGTAGGTTTTCTTTTGGTTGTTACTGTACTTGGTTGTTTAGATTTGTTTGTTTCTATTATTTGGTTGCTGGGTTTTTTTTCGATTTTAATTGTGATTTGTGTGTGTGGGGGGGGGGAGGGGGGTTGTAAACATTATTTTCCACTTGTTTTTCAAATACTAATATGACAGCAACAACAAAAATGAATACCTAACAACGCGTCTTTCTTGGAGAAATATAAAACTAATGTCATGACTGTTTCAAAGAATAAGGAACGAACGATCTGTGAATTGAATGACAAACTGGATACTGTTTGAACGCAGACTAAAATCACAGTTTTTCACTTTAATGTACTCACGAAGTCTGGAGTTGGTATTACCATTACGCCCCTCCACACACTGCTGTTTTACAATGAGCCTTCACTCTTGTGTGGGGGCTTTTCTATTACAGTAAGAAATTACCCTGGTTTTTCTCAAAACCTTATTCCAGTCTTGAAGCTGTCTTATGGCTTCTTTGTCCCAGTTTTTATAAAGAAACGGCTTCCTTACGTTACGATTTAAGAGTTTTAAAACTTTTCAAGCCGATTTCGTAAACGCTGTTCGAAGGATAACGGAAGACATAAAACAAGTTAAACATCTTTTGTATTTTCGCCTTCCTAAGTCGTTGTTTGTATATTTAATTACTCGCTAAGACAAATAATAATGTTGATGTTGGAGGCTTGCAAGCAGTACAATATCAACGTAACCTTGATAAATTGTCACAATGGGTAGATTTCGAGAGCTTTTGGTCAAAGAATTAATCAAACCGCGCAATGAAGCTCAATGTAGTAGTTTTTAAATAAATGTAGATACCAGTTGAAACACAAGCAATTCCAGATTGAGAAACAGAATTCTGAAAAAAATCAAGAGTAGATCAGTGATATCATTTTGAGAGTTGGTGTCAAAAATGTATTTTACTCACACGTTCCATTGATCAGCTTCCAGCAGAAATAAAACAAACTTTGATGTTATCACAGAACTTCCATCACGTGATGTGACAAGAGAGGAGGAACATAATTTCACTTCCAAGAATGTCGAAGTTCCAGTCTATTCAGTTTCGACATAATATTATTTTAGATGACTTACCAGAAGCCATTAATGGTAGGGTTTTTTGGGGGTAAAATTAATATTCTTTCAGTGCAGACTGCGCTCTTGAGCTGAAATCTCAGGCCAGTCTAACAAGGAAATTGCAAGGCAAGGGAACACATGTGTCCAAGTCACAAAGCCTGCATGATGGAGGGCAGGGATGGGTGGTGGAGGGCGTTGCATGGCAACATGTTTTTTTCACTTGGGAGAAGACGGCTGACATAAAACAGAAAGGCGCGAGGCACGGTGCTCTTCAAGGAGAGAACTGCTGCAGTCGATACGTCCCGGTGTTTGGTAACTTTTACGTGGCTCGCAATTAATTAAGGTCATATTATGAACGTGCTGTCCCGGCGGATGAACTGTCATCACAGGAGCACAGTCCTGGTCACACAATCAACATAATATCATATACCAATACATTCACGGCTTCTTAAGTTTCTAAATTTGTGTCACTGTCTGTGGTATAATCAAGAAGAGACTGAATCTTTATGGCCACCGTGAAGCTAACAGTTCAAAGAGAGATATTAAATTTCAATTTCGAAACCAATAGTCATAGATCTGAATCACAAATTAAAAGACGACTGTGTCCTCGTCATGTTTGTAGTTTACTGTTCCCTAGATCTATAAAAAAACAACAACAACACGATCTTGAATAAGACAAGGGGATAGTATCTCGGAGCTGGACAAAATCAGTCGCTGGTGGTGGTGCCGGCATTCTTAGTTACTCTTGTTATTTTGAGAGCTCTTATGACATCTTTTTACCTATCGTGGTTGCTGCAATTGGAGTAGATGTGAACCTCCCGCAAAAGACGAGGGTACCCTGAATTTGCACGTAGGGCCAGTTTGAATCCCAAATTTTCTCATCCTTTCAAAATTATTTCCACGGTCTGTCCCAATACCCGATGCGGACCAGTTGCTCTGTTTTTAAAATTCAATAGAAAATGCTGAGTAGGATAATAACACCCCGCCCCCAACCCCCCCCCCCAAAAAAAAAAAAACACACCAAAAAAAAACAACAAACAAACAAATCAAAATTTTAAAAAACCCAGTGTTGCTTTTGTCAGAATTTGTTTTGTGACGCTGACAACATTTGCAACATTTGTAAAGATAATTGTATTGCTCAATCAACAGGGACGCCAGTAAGTAGTATGCAACGCAGTAGGTCGTGCCCAAGTTTGGCATCTTCTGTCAGTCTTCTGTTCAGCTCTCGTTTGCACCAGATTGCTCGCCGGAGTTCCGGAGTAGCCGCTCTCCCACCCTCATGCTTTGTAAAGGCTGCCTCATTGTATCTTGTAAAGTATGTGACTAGAACGAAGTAAAAAAAAAAAAAAAAAAAAAAAGAGATGATGATACGTCGCAGTATTAGTACCGTTATTATAAGCTTAAACCCAAGCCAATAGGCAGAAAAAAGCTAAATGTGTTAACGTGTTTTTCACAGAGCAACGTATGACGTTTTCACAAATAACCTCAGGTTAAAGAAACTTTAAATAGTAAAGAGACTTCATAAAAATCCTGGAAACTTTGTATGAGTGCACTGCACGTACTTTCTTGCTGAACATCTCTTATATTGCGGTAGAGACGAAGAACTGGATGGGAGAATGGACCAGCAAGTCCGCCACTCTCGTCTTCGTCCTCTCCTCAGTCTCTCCGCCTTCCCCTCTCTGCATATTTATGTGGAATGATCTCTGACCCATCTTGCCGTGAGAGAGCCGTGATTGAATCCCGGATTCACGCACATTTGCACAAGTTCACAATTTCTCGCCAAGATCAGGGCAAATTGGGGCTAGCTCTCTCGGGAATCTATGGTTGCAAATGATACAGATTAGATCGTATGCTTGAATTAAGGTTATCAGAAAGTGTGATTGAACTAATGCAGCGTCCCTATATTCAGAAAGGTATGCAAATTGCATCAATAAATTTCTCTTGCATTTTTGTGGTTTTGTCGTTTTCAGCGAAACTCACGTGTGCTTATTAGATGGTCAATGTCATTGTATCTTTAAAAAATTAGTGGGAAAAATATGGAAATTGTGTGAGTAATACACAATATTCCTTTAGAAAATATAATTTTCGCGAAAGTAAACACAACAATTTTGCATCATAATCATCAGGGCATTTTCATCATCATTATCATCATCATCATCATCATCATCATCATCATCATCATCATCATCATCATCATCTCCAGTAGGCGCAGCAAGTGGCAGTAGCAGAAAAATAGCGTCAGCGTTAACAAACATTAAAAGAAAAACTTGGCAGAGGAAGCAGAAACAAAAGTAAAAGTGACAGTCGTGGCAGGACTTTTTACCGCTACCATAGCCACAGGGAATAAGGGGAACCATAACGATCCGATCGTCTTCGTTCTCGACTTACGTGTTAATACAAGGGAGAGCGAGTTTGACCTCTTTCGACGGCGTTAACGGCTACAAGACAATGAAAGTGTGTAGGTGTGTTTGTTTGTTTGTGTATTGGAGTACAGAGAAGCACATCGACATGATAACCGTTTTTATATGCAAAAAAAGACAGACAGACAAACAGACAGACAGACAGATAGAAAGACAGACGACAGACAGACAGATTAACAGAAGCAAGAGAAGATAATAAACGGGGTAATACCTTCCAGTAGCGCCCTCAAGCAATCTACGCAGTCTATTAAATTGTAATCTACCCTTGACAATGTGAGAACATCAAACCCATATTGGAGGATTGATATTACTTGAACACCCCTTTTAAATATACCTGTGTTATGAAGGTCAGAAGCTGAAAATTCAGATTAATTTAACGTCTATCTCTGGGGGGGTTTTTATAACCCCAACTTAGTGGGTAATGATCTATGGTCTTCCTCATACAATCTTTAAAGACACAGTTTTCTACTCTACCGTCCAGTGTTAGATTTCCGGAACCTATGGTGTACCCCGCTAACGTTTGCAAGGGAACAGCCATTTAACTAGGAATAGATTGCTAGTTGTGGGTGGTTGGCGGGTGCTCTGGTGCGGTTTGCTCCTTCTTTCCTATCAAACATCTATCGTCCTTATCTCCCCTTCCTTCTTTTTTATGTTTGTTACTCTCTTGTAACACGTCTAATCTTCTGGCGCTCATATGACCTTATGCAGTTGCGAGCGCCGTAAAATCTCTACTAAAACTAAAAAAAGATTGCTAGTTGCTAATATTATGAACCAGAAAGGATTGTCGTGACTCTTCTATCATTTCTGTTTCGAATTGCTGTCACACCAAGTAAGTTAAAAGCTTTTGGTTTAAAGTATTATTTTATTTAAATATATTATACTAAACCCTTAAAGTATACATGTGTTTTGCTTGACATGTCCAATACTACTCAAAAAGCAATGCTGTGCCAACGAAGACCACAACAAGATAGAACACGTCTGAAGGCAAAAAGGACGATACGGAACAGAAAAACTACAATAACGCGACGAAAGTTAATTATTTTCACAAGGAACGAGCTCAGGACGTTACTACTGCTATTTTGAAAAGACTTGTAGCTACCAAGGTAGCCGAAAAAGGGACTCGGACGGAACAATCGAAAATACAATTATACGAATTCAACAGAAACAACAGAGAAACTGATGGATTCTTTTCTTTTTACGAGCAACGCTCCATTCCTAGTAAGGGGAGCTAGCAAAATGAGGGGAGAGACACAATTGAAAGAAAATACTACAATTCCCTAGGAAAACAGGTCTTGGAGGTCAACCGGTACAATGCCAGAACTCAGTGAATCTCTCCAACCCGTGTTTGCCACACGAGTGCTTACCATTAATCCAAGTTGACAGATGCCATTTGAGCACAACCCCCATGAGATCTGAAAATTATTGCACTCCTTGGAGCTGATAGTGGAGTAAAATAAGAGGCACAGTGAGCAAAAACACTTTGCTTGTTTATAAATATTTACAGATACACACTTCTTGTCTCAAGGATGCATTGAACATTAATGAATGACGTAAGGATTCGTTAACAGTTTTGCAAGGAATATAAAAATTTCCAGTTTTTTTAGTAACGAATGAAAAAACACACCAAAAACTAAAGTTGAATTGTCCTAGTATCTTAAAAGGGGTGGTGGTGGTGGTGGATAAATTTAAAGAGAAGCACCTTGGTGAAATGTTCTATTTACACTGCACTGTATAAGTGAATGCAAACATACATAACCGAGTAATAAAATTTTCGAAAAGAAATAAGTCTTGCAAGCAATACTTAACCAGTTACAAAGGATCTTTAAAATAATCATACGAGAATAATAAAAATGGACCAGTGGGGAGGAAAAGCGAGAATGAAAAAGGAAACAGAAATAAAATATATTTTAACGATTAATCTATCCCAATGCTTTTTGTAGATATCTTGTTTTTATCTATTAAAGTACAGTATTGGCTAGTCTACTTTTAAATTGGTATCATCAAATCAAAAACAAAAAACACATAATTTTAGTTCAAAACAAAAAACAACAACAATCCAACTCAAAAACAAAAACAAAAAAGAGGGGGGGTGTTTACTGTATATTGTTTGCTGTACATACCGTGCTTTGCGGTCGCATAACACCCTTTTGGATGGGCCCATTTTTGAAACAGTCCTTCATGAAATAATAAATAAACCCCGATCACATGGCTTTGTACAGGAAGAAAGGGACGGAGGGTTGAAAGGTTTAGCCTGGAAGGGTACACTTGTTCTAAAGATGTAATCATCCTTTGACTTTTCTAGGTCTAGGGCTCTTAGGTCTTTTACTGCTCTCTAAATTTGGGATTTCTAAACTCAATTAAATGACCCCTCTAAAAAGAAGAGATCATTAG